>NW_027532002.1:12516790-12539299 GCF_008692635.1 Crocuta crocuta
CCCCACCCCCCCCCAGCCAATGGCTTTAGGAATGATTTCCTTCCCCCTGCAAAAAATGTTTACAGGTAAACCTTTAAAGGGTATGACAGTAAAGTGATGTAGAATGAGAAAAGCACTTTATTCAGTGCACACTGACAGTTTTTTCAGTTCCATTCATAATTAAAGTAAAAAAACCCTTCTGTTGAATATTTTTTATGAAAAAATATTGAATTTCAAAACCCCTGAAGTTATTATTGAAAGCAATATTCCTTAAATGTGTTATGTACATATATACATATGTATGTATATATTTGAACCACTCAGAACAATTATATATGAACCACTCAAAAAAATTTTAAGGGCTGTTCTTTTCTGTATTTAAAATTGTCCTTTCAAATACTTAGGAGTTCCACAGGTGGTGGCTTTAATGGAATTTTTCCCAGAGTAAATTTCTTTGACTGAAACTGCTCCAGTTCTTCTGCTGTTAGTTGATCCTTGGGTGTAAATAATACATTATCTGTTGTGGTGCTGCCATTTGAGACTGGGAGAGAGGTGGATATGCTATTATTTCCAAAGGTGTCACTGGATGACTTGGAAAAAGCAGTGTGAGAATGTGAGCCTAGACTACCAAAACCAGCTACAGAATTGCCACTTCCAAAGGCTGGAACTCCAGCAGAGCCTGCTGCTACGGAAGCTGGAAATCCTGAAAATCCAGGTGATCCAAAACCAGAAGCTGCAGGACTTTTAAAAGAAAATGAAGCAGCAGATGTGATTGCAGGTTTCCCAAATGCTGGAGTGGAAGTACTGATGGCAGAACTGGCAGATGATGTGGCTCCAAATGCTGGAGTATTCCCGAACACAGAAGGACTTCCAGAAGAAGGGGCAGAGGCAAAGCCAGGGCTTGTTTTAAAACTGAAATTCTGAGCATTAGCACTGCTGCTGTTATTCACTGGAAAACCTATGAAAACCAGAAAAAGGAGAAAATAACCTATGATAAGTCAGAAAATGTAGCCATATTAACCATCCCTCCTTTTTTTATTTCTGCCATGTTTGAATGCTGAGAAGCTTATTGGAAGAAGTGAAATGAAGAGGTCAGAACAAACCCATTAAACCCTGTTGTCCCGTCTTTCTGCTGTACTGATCTCATTTGTACCATGATTATCCACATTCATGGATAACAGCTTTGAGTAACCTCTGGGATTAGGAGGTGGACTTTCACTTTCCGTTCCCCCGTCCCCCAAGTAAATCAGCTACATCCATTATCAAGAAGTAACTCTTTCCTTAGCTATATTCTTTTATTCAAAAAAATATTTATTTATTTTGAGAGAAAGAGGGAGAGAAAGGTGGGGGGGGGGGTGCAGAGAGAGATGGAAAGAATCTCAAGCAGGCCATGCAATGTCAGTGCAGACCCTAACACAAGGACTCAATCTCACCAACGGTGAGATCATGACCTGAGCCGAAATCAAGAATCAGATGCTTAATTGACTGAATCACCCAGGCACACCAGCTATGTTCTTTTAAGCAAATACAAAGTGGTCACTTCATCTCAGTTTTCGCCTATATAAATGGAGTGATTCTCAAGCTGCTTCCAGCTCTCAACTAAGATGAATCTGATGAAATCATACTCTAATAATTGACATCTCTAGTTTTTTCCTAAATTTTCCCTGAATTGCCATTTTTTGCAAACTTTTTATGGGAGTTGAAACCCTCAGTCCTAATTTGCCTTTTTATTGGTCTCTGAGAACCATTGCCTACCTGTGTCCTAATTTTAAAGAAATTTTCTTAAAAAAAAAAAAAAAGTGACATAGTATTGCCATGCTATGTTGTTATACACAGTGAAAAGAAGGTCCTCAATGGTGGTGCTGCTACAATAGCTACTATGTATTCCTATAAAACTTTTGGAAAAACATTCCCAAAACACACTTTGAAAGCCTGAGTCATAGGGTCTTTCAAAAAACATTTGACCTCCATTTCACAAATGACTGATGAGCCAAATTCTTTGAAGCGCCATTATGGAAGGCAGTAGAATCTGCAACAGTGATTTAAAATGTCACTTAACACACCTTCAGACTTTATGATCTGAAGCCTCTAAAATCCTATGTTTCCAAAATGGATAAAGTCTTGCATCACTTTATCATTTACCTGGTGACCCAAATGTTACTCCTTGCATACTGCCAAATCCAAATGTCGGTGCCGCTTGATTTACTCCATCCTTTACAAATGAGAGCTATATATAAAAAAAAGTAGACAAATAATAAAGTAATTGATGAATAATTCTCAATTGTCTTTTATATACATTTCACAGCCATATTAAATTTTTAAAATGTGCACTTAAGGGGAGCCTGGGTGGCTCAGTTGGTTGAGCATCTGATTTCAGTTCAGGTCATGATCTCATGGTGTCGTAAGTTCGAGCCCTGCACTGGGCTTTGTGCTGACAGCTAGCTCAGAGCCTGGAGCCTGCCTGGGATTCTGTATCACCCTCTCACTCTGCCCCTCCCCCACTCATGCTCTCTGTCTCTCAAAAAAGAATTAAACCTTAAAAAAAGTTTTTTAAATGTGCACTTAAAACTATGTTTAACACATAAAAATATGAATACGCCCACAATATGAATACGCTTAGGAATACACTTAGGAATACAATTAGGAAAAATGGACTAATCACAATATGTTAAGAGCAACTTATGAATTATGAGTGATGAATTATGGGTGGTTTTAATTTTATTTATGCTTCTAAAATATTTTCTATATTTCTTCAATGAAGGTTATATTAAAATCAGAAAAAAAATGTAATAAATTTTAGTGTCCATAGGTTGATTATCAAGAAACCTAGATTTTAGGCAAAGGGCCTTTAGAGGCTACCTAGTCTCCTTATTCTGATGCTTGAATTGAACTAATTCACAATTACATTATTAAAAACTTACTACTAAAATCTACTGAACATTTCCAATTCCTTTAAAAAATTTTTTTCTAATGTTTATTCATTTTTGAGAAACAGAAAGAGAGTGTGAGCGGAGAAGAGGCAGAGAGAGAGGGAGACACAGAATCTGAAGCAGGATCCAGGCTCTGAGCTTTCAACACAGAGCCCAACGTGGGGCTCAAACCCATGAGCTGTGAGATCATGACTTAAGTCGAAGTCAGAGACCTAGCCAACGGGGCTACCCAGGCGACCCTCTTACTCCTTGAAAATACTTTACATTCTTACTATTTTCTACTCTAGAAATGTCTTTCATCTCTGCATACTGAAATCTCAATCTCCCTTTCTTTTTTAAGTTTTATTTATTTAAGTGATCTCTACAACCAAAGTGGGCTTGAACTCATAACCCCAAGATAAAGAGTCAGATGCTCTACTGACTGAGCCAGCGAGGCACTCCTTTAAAATCCCTTTTTTTTTTTTTTAAATGTTTTATTTATTTCTAGGAGAGGGAGAGAGACAGTGGGAGCAGGGGAGGGTCAGACAGAGAGGGAGTCACAGACTCTGAAACAGGCTCCAGGCTCTGAGCTGGCAGTCAGCACAGAGCCCGACGCGGGGCTCGAACCCACGAACCGTGAGATCATGACCTAAGCGAAAGTCGGACGCTCAACCGACTAAGCCACCCAGGCGCCCCTAAAATCCCTTTCAAGGAACTTTTTCCTTACTCCTTACCTCCAAGAAGCTTTTCCTAACTAATTCAAATATGATTTTTCTCATTTGGATGCCTTAATAGCATTTTCTAAAAATCAATTTCATTGAGGTATAGTTTATCCGCAATAAAATGCATTCATCATATACATGTATTTCAGTGAGTTTTGACAAACTTATAGTCACCAATACAATCAAGATTTAGAACAATTTTATCACTCTTAAAAGTTCAACTCTCTCTGAAATGCTGGGCACAGGGGACCACTCATTTCCTCTCATTACAGGTAAGTCCAAAACTTTACCCTAAGGAAAGCAAAGTTATCTGTGCTTTTCTGACTGAGGAACAGAGAGAAAGGAATTCCACGACTATGATTTTAAGTGATACAATCCTGGGAATGTGTATCATAATTCTTTTATTTTATTTTTTTTAATGTTTTATTTATTTCTGAGAGATAGAGAGAGAGAGAGACAGTGTGAGCAGGGGGGGGTCAGAGAGAGAGGGAGACACAGAATCTGAAGCAGGCTCCAGGCTCTGAGCTGTCAGCACAGGCCCGACGTGGGGCTCGAACCTACGAATCGTGAGATCATGACCTGAGCCGAAGTCGGACACTTAACTGACTGAGCCACCCAGGCGCCCTTGTGTATCATAATTCTTGACAGAGTATTTTTTAGCTTTGCTTTCCAAATCCAAAGTGAAATTCTCTGCAAAAAAGTAATAGAGAAGACACTTCCCTGTAGAAAATTCTCCAATACTCACCGAAGCTATGTTAGTTGATGTATTTAGATTTTTCAGTTCATTTATTCTGTTTCTCCACTGATTTATTAACTGTTGGAGGGAATTTAACTGAAGAGAGAAGACAGAAAATAATCAGTCAATTCTGAGTGTCTAAGTTAGTCTCTCTAACTTCATGTCTTTATTTGCCAAAATCACAAGAAGTTTATAAAACATTTTTATGGCCCATTACTTGTACAATTTGCCCAAGATGTTCCAGCTATAGTTCCCTCCCTGTTCTCCAACACCTTGTGTCACCTGGTTCAGAATCTCAAGTATGTGGCAGCACAGAGGTAGTTATATCCAGATGGGAGCAAATATGTGTACTAGTTGAAATGCATGATTGTGACCATAGACAACACAAAAATACAGTTTATGTGATTTGTTTTAGGCACCAACTTACTGAAGCCCAGCTTTTTATTTTTTGACATCTCATATGTGAGAATGTTAATCTGTATAACAGACTGTGTCTTATTTCACTGCTTTTCTAGAATTCATCATTCTATCTGCACCTAAGAGATGCTCCATAAGTGTCTGTCAGATGATGAAAGGGTCTGATTTCTGCAGCTGATCACTTGATACTTTGTAATAAAAATAGTGAAATCCTTAGTTATATAGTCAAAATATGTTATTACCATTTTAGATAACCAACCAACCTCAAAGAAAGTGATTTAGAAGATAAAAATAGCCTTATCGTGAGAAAAATTATAGACTTCATCCACTTTGCCAACATATAAGCAAGACACTACAAATAGAAGAAGACTGTAATTAATAGCTAATCTGGTATTAAGGTAGATGAATAGGAAACAAACTTACATAACTCTGTAAGTTATTGCTGGTTAAGTAGTTATGGTATTCAAGCCTCAACTCCTCTGGTGAAATGTCTGTAAAACCTGAAGTGAGGAATCAATTGGAATCTTTAAAATAAATACCAGTACTTTTGCTAGTATAGTAAAGCTAGAAGTGCTAGACAAGAAAATATGCTGATGTTGATAAGAAAATTTTCATAATCATAAGGAAAAATTTCAAAGCCTACAATCTAATGTTTAATGAAGTATAAGATTAGAATAAAATACAGTTGGATATTTGATCTACTTCAGATTCTGTGTCTCCCTCTCTCTCTGCTCCTCCCCTGCTTGTACTCTGTTTCCCAAAAGTAAATAAACATTAAAACAATTTTTCTCTTTCTTAAAAAGGGGCACCTGGGTGGCTCAGTCAGTTATGTGTCCAACTTCAGCCCAAGTCATGATCCCACGCTTCGTGGGTTCGAGCCCCGTGTTGGGCTCTGTGCTGACAGCTTGGAGCCTGGAGCCTGCTTCAGATTCTGTGTCTCCCTTCTATCTCTGGCCCTGTCCTGCTTGCATTCTGTCTCTCTCTGTCTCCCAAAAATAAATAAATAAAAATTAAAAATTTTTTTTAAATATAGCTGGATATTTGACATTTAGAGGCGAAAATTTTCTAAAGATAAATGGAGTGTAAAGAATAATAAAGGAAAGTTGACAACATATACATTCGAACTTCTGTTTAAAAAAAAATTCTGTATGGCAGAAAGTACAAGCAAAATTAAAAGGCAAACGATAAGCTGGGAAAACCATAACTTTAACGTGTATGACAGGAAGAGAGCTAATCTTAATGTTTAAATAGCACCTATAAATCAATAATACAGATAAGTTAATATGGGCAAACATAATAAACAGGCAATTTGCAAAAAAATTCAAATAGCCAGTAAATAAGTAAAATAAAAAAGTTCAATTTAAGGGCGTCTGGGTGGCTCAGTCAGTTGAGCGTCCGACTCTTGGTTTCTGCTCAGATCATGGTTCGTGAGGGCAAGCCCTGTGTCAGGCACAGTGCAGAGCCTGCTTGGGATTCTCTCTTTCCTTCTCTCTCTGCCCCTCCCCAACTTGTTTTCTTTATCCCTTTCTCAAAATAAATGAATAAACTTAAAAAAGTTACTTAAAAAAAGTTAAATTTAAAAATACAACTTAAAATAGGGATGAAATACTTTACTTAATGCAAAAATTAAAAATGGATGGTATTTATTATTAGTACAGGTGTGGTAAAATTAACATTCTCCTAAATTGCCTTTAGAGGAACCAGAAAGGTACTTTTCTGGGGGGAAAATTGTCAATAAGTGTCAAATGCCTTAAATATGTTCGTATCTATTGTCCTTAATAGAATTTCTAGGATTTAACCTCAGAAAATAATAAGACATATAATCAAAGAGTTTTATATATGAAAGTATCCATTTTAGTATTTTTAGTAATAGAAACAAATTGAAAATAACAAAATAGAATACAAAACTAGATTATGATCCTAATTATATACATACAAACAGGAAATACAGTTGTGTGTGCATATTTTGAAAGAAATACTCTGAAATATTATAGTTGTTATCTTTACGAGACCAGGTGATTTTTATTTTATTTACATATTTGTGTTTTTCAAGTTTTCTATGGCAACAACTGTGACTTTATAATTGGGAAAACTTTTTAAGAAAAGAAAAATAACGTTCAGGATATTTCCTACAGAGAATTACTTGTAACCCAGATATCAGTAACTCCATGGACCTGTACACCCCAGAATAAAATGACTAAAAGTTCAAATTAGAACCTTGGATTCCCTCTACTAACCTGTCGTTATATCATCCTTAATAACTGTTTAGGCCAAAATACCTAGGAGTCCCCTTGGATTTATCTCTCCCCACATCTAATTAATCAGCATCCTGACAGTTCTAATTCCAAAACAGATTACAAATTTAACCAATTCTGTCTCCACTGTGAGTGACCCTAACCCAGTCAGTCACCAGCTTTTGTCTCCTAACTCATCTCCGTGCCACTATTTTACTTCTCACCCCATACCACTCCCTACAGACCATTTCTTTTCATACAACAGTCCAACCGAGTTTTTTTCCTAATCAGATCATGTCCCTCTGCTTAAAGCTCCACATAGTTGCCCAGTAGAGTTAGTCTAACATGATTTGGCTCCTGGTTGACTCTATGGCCTTATGTCCTATTACTCTTTCTGTCGTTCACTCTCCTCCAGTGGTTTTGGCCTCACTTGTCTTCAAACTTGCCAACCTTGTTCCTACAAGGGCCTATGTACTAGCTATTCCTACTGTGAGGAGTGTTTTCACCAAATCTTCCCATAAGTGACACCTTCTTCTTACTTAGGATCTGCTCCAATACTGCCTTGTAAGAATGGAGAGCTTACTCTAGCTAAAGGAATACTGTCCTTCCAGTTACTTTCTCCTCCTTCTAGCTCTTCCTCATCTGAACCAGAGAACACAGAAAATTATCTGAGTGACTATTTTCTCAGTGATCTCAAGGGTGGTACAAAAATAGTACCATCTTAGATGTAAAGGAAGAGTTAATTCATTATAATTAATGTCTAAGGAGAGTAGTTCTCCAACTTTTTGGCCTCAAAACCCATTTATATTCTTAAAATTCATAAACAATCCCAAAGAGCTTTTGCTTATACAGGTTATAATATATATATTTACCACATTTAAAATGAAAAATAAGAAATATAGAGCATATTTCTTATTACACATAAAAATAAGAGGCCAATTACATATTAACATAAATAAAAAAACTATTTTTCAGGCAAAAAATAAAAATTTAGTGACATGAGTGGCACTGAGTTAGGTCTGTACTTTTTTTTTGCATACCTTAAATTAAAAATATTTTATTGCTAAAAAAATGCTAACCCTCTTCTGAGCTTTCAGTGAGTTATTATCTTTTTGCTGATGCAGGGTCTGTTTGTAAATTTTTTAATGTTTGGTTTTAAGAGAAGACTGCTGGATTATTATATCTGCTTCTACATTTAATCTGTTGCAATATACTACCTGGCTGAAGTGTATGAAGAAAATCTGTTCTAACACAGATAAGGAGTTGGGAAGGAGGACTTCAATAATCTTTCCAGATTAATTGTGGCTACTCTTCTTTGACACTTGATAGGTGGTAGTTTCTTACAAGTTTAGCTATAATGCAAATTCAAACCTTAAAATTAACTTTTTGTATTATTATATTAAATCCAGTGGTTTATCTTGCACTTAGAATGAATTTTTCAGCCATGCATAATTTTATAACATCATATACTGGTCATTTAGAAAATGCTGGTTCATTGAGTCATCTAGAACTTCCAAACATTGCCACATGCCATTTTACAATGTCAAAAAACTCATATTTGTTACTGTCACTATCCATCTCATTGGAAGACACTTTAAGAGACTCTTAAGTCATCACACTCATAGTGGCAGAAAACAGTTTTCCATAATTCTAATTTCCACTTGAAAGATTGAATTTTGTCATTGGCAATAAACAGTCAGGTGTTTTCTTTGAAGTGACAAACTCATTTCATTCGTTTGTTTTTTTTTTTTTTAATATTTTTATTTATTCCTAGGAGAGAGAGAGACAGCATGAGCAGGGGAGGTTCAGAGAGAGAGGGAGACACAGACTCCGAAACAGGATCCAGGCTCTGAGCTGGCACTCAGCACAGAGCCCGACGCGGGGCTCGAACCCACAAACTGCGAGATCATGACCTAAGCGAAAGCCGGACGCTTAACCGACTAAGCCACCCAGGTGCCCCTCATTCATTTTTTTAGAAAATGTTGCCAAATTCCTAAAGTCTACATAACCACAGCTGTCAGTCATTCTTTCAAGTAAAAACTGTCTATGGAAAAAGTGGCTAGTTCAGCTCATGACTCGAAGGATCACTTGGGTCTTCCCTCAAGGCAGATAACCATCACATCTGAGTATGTGGCAGAAATCACTTCATGTATGCTTCTCATTTTGTCATACAGATTAAACAATGTGTGCATGTGGGCATCCGACTCTTGATTTCTGCTCGGATCATGATCCCAGGGTCAAGGAAAGGAGCCCTGTATCCTGGTCAGTGCTGAGCATGGAGCCTGCTTAGGATTCTCTCTCCCTCTCTCTCTCTCTCTCTCACCTCCCCCCCCCACCACCCCACCACCCCTTCCCTGTTTATACTCTCTAAAAAAAAAAAAAATCGTGAGGCACCTGGGTGGCTCAGTTATTTAAGCATCAGATTACAGCTCAGGCCATGATCTCACTATTTCTGAGTTCGAGCCCCCGCGTCAGACTCTGTGCTGACAGTTCAGAGCCCAGAGCCTGCTTCAGAATCTGTGTCTCTCCCACTCTCTCTCTGCTCCCCCCATGCTTGCACTCTTTCTCTCAAAAATAAACATTAAAAAAATGTTTAAAAAAAGTGTGCACTTAAGGGTTAAAATTAACATAATCAATATTTTTACCTCTTCATCAAAAACTTTAAGTGAAAATGGCATTAAAAATTTTTATTGAGATACCTGGTTGGCTTGGTCATAAAAGTATGTGCAGTCATGTTGCCTCTGCCTTGATTCATGCTAAGATATAAGGAGTTGGACCCATCAATTCTTTTGTACCAAGAGTGCAAATGTCAACAGAGTGAAAAGCGCAATTAACGTCTTAGTATTATTATGAAAATATTTTTGAATTTGTAGAGCTTTTTGAAAATTTTTAAAAATTTATTTTTGTTTTTTTAAATGTTTATTTTTGAGACAGAGAGAGAGCAGGGGAGGGCAGAGATAGAGAGAGCGAGGGAGGATCTGAAGTGGGCTCCATGCTGACAGCAGAAAGCCTAATGTGGGGCTCGAACTCACATACTATGAGATCATGACCCTTAACTGACTCAGCCACTCAGACACTCCTCTACAGCCTTTTTTAAAAAAAGTTTATTTGAGAGAGAGCAAGTGTGTGTGCATCCAAGTGCAAATGAGAAGGGGAGGGGCAGAGGGAAAAGGAGAGAGAGAATCCCAAGCAGGCTCCGTGCTGTCAGCACAGAGCCCAAGGCAGGGCTGGATCTTACAAACTGTGAGATCGTAACTTGAGCCAAAGTCAAGAGTTGGACGCTCAACTGACTGAGCCACCTAGGCACCCCAAATGTGTACAGCTTTTAAAAGGGTCTCAGGAATAGGGCTGCCAGATTTGGCAAATAATACAGGATGCCCAGGGGCACCTAGGTGGCTCAGTTGATTGAGTGTTTGACTTCGGCTCAGGTCATGATCTCACTGTTAGAGAGCTGAAACCTTGCATTGGGCTCCCTGCTGTCAATGCAGAGCCTGCTTCAGATCCTCTGTCCTCACCACCTCCTGTCCCTTCCCCGTGCACACACACTCTCTCAAAAATAAGCATTAAAAAAAAATACAGAATGCCCAGTTAAATCTGAATTTCAGATATACTTTTTTAAAAATCAGTATAAGTAAGTCCCAAATATCCCATGGGATATTCATATACTAAAAATATTATTTTTTATTTACCTAAATAAAAAAGAATTTAAATTTAACTGAGTGTCCCATATTTTATCTGGCAATCCTACTTAGGAATCTACATTCCACAGTTTGAGAATCATTGCTTTAGGGCATTAGGCTCAATTCCAAACTGATTAAAAAAGGTTCAGTACTTCTTTATTGAAAACACTATCTAAAACTACCTGATTTATTTGTATTGTTTACTGTCTCCCTCCTTCAAGAACATATGTTTTGTAAGGGAGGGAGCCTGTCTGTCCTGCTCATCACTATATTCTTAGAACTTAGAATAGGGCCTGGCACAAAAGAAATTCAGTAAATATTTTGTTGAACAGCTGAGTGAATAAAAAACTAAGGACTGGTGTGACAAATGCTCAGAGGGAATAAGCAGGCAGAGCTGAGACAGAGTAGGGATCTCAAGAGTTCTGCGGGATTGTAAGGCCTCTCATCTGCAAGGTACTTGCTATTACTCAAGAGTGCAAAGGGCCCAGGACCACCCAAAGTAGGATTAGTAAAGTGTGGTGACCTAGATTTCAGTTCAGAAAGGGCTTGTGAACTATGGACAAAAGAAAACGAGGAGGAAAAAGGGTATTCTAAAGAAATGCTATCCCTGTAGCCAAGCTAAAGTAAAGCTCTTTAACTTCACATGTTATCTCCAGGATAGATCTCAAAAAGCTTTACAAAAAATAACTGTCTTTTTAAGGAAATATAGACAAGGGAGAAGAGAATCAGGCAGCCAAGGCCTTAATGACAAAAAGGATGTGAATCTTCCATTTACTCTAAGCAGCTAAGAGGTTTGGAAGTTGTACCCATAGGGAACCAAGAAGGCAGAGACTCTTTGGGGGCTTACAGAACTGGAACTGTGGTGGGTCCTGATTTTACTATATTCTCATGAGAACTACATCCTTTAAAAGAACTGTATCTTCTAGTTTCTATCCCTGAATTATGAAGTTCTGCTAGAATAATGGGACACTTTAAACAATGTTTAAACTCTCCTAACAATTTCTAAGTTTGTGGTTAGTTTATTAAGCATGATCTTGGTTTTAGAAAATAAGAGTTATAAAACATATTTTAAAAATAAACAATTTCTCAATTACCTGAAATATTAGGCTTTATTTTCACTGGCGAATAAACAGAAAACATCCACTGCCCTGAAGATTCCCAAATTTCCATATCTTTTATAATTCCTTCCCTGGGGGAAAAAAAAAGAGAGAGAGAGAAAAGGATCTTTTTCATCTGCTTGTTAAAATTTATTGTTTATAATTTTCAATGATTAAAATTTTAAACTATAGTGAATATATAATTTTAGATATTTTCCACTGTATTTTCTGAAGAGTATTCTTTAAAGAATTTATAGAATAAGAACTAGATTTCATGATTTTAAATATTATAATATTGGGGTGCCTGAGTTGACTGTGCATCTGACTCTTAGTTTTGGTTCAGGTCATGATCCCAGGGCTGTGGGATCGAGCCATGTTGGACTCCACACTGAGTGGGGAGCCTGCTTGGGAGCCTCTCTCTCTTCCCCTCCCTCCACCCCTCTCCTCTGCTTGAGTGCTCTCTAAAATAAATTAGGGGCACCTGGGTAGATTAGTCAGTTAAGGGTCTGACTTCAGCTCAGGTCATGATCTCGTAGTTCTTGGGTTTGAGCCCTGCATCAGGCTCTGTGCTGACAGCTTGGAGCCTGAAGCCTGCTTCAAATTCTGTGACTCTCTCTCTCTTTGCCCCTCCTCCACTCATACTCTCACTCTCTGTCTCTCAGAAATGAATAAACGTTAAAAATTAAAATAAGGAATGCCGGCTTGGTTCAGTTGGTTAAGTGGCCAACTTTGGCTCACGTCATGATCTCATGGCTTGTGAGTTCGAGCCCTGCGTTGGGCTCTGTGCTGATAGCCCAGAGTCTGGAGCCTGCTTTGGATTGTTTCTCCTACTCTCTCTGACCCTCCCCTGCTCGAACTCTGTCTCTCTCTCAAAATTAAATAAACATCAAAAAATAATTTTAAAAAATTAAAATAAGAAAATATTATAATATCAAAGAAGTTTATAGTTTTGGTTTTCTATTAAGCTGAACAACTAACCAATACATTTATTGAGAACTATCCAACTATACATATTTTAAAGAACTAAAGTATAATAAAATATACAATACTAACTTTAATCTTTCTTTGTTCATTATCATAAACGTCAATGACCATTTAACTAGAAAAAGACCCAAAGCACCAGATGAGTAATATGGAATCATAACATTTTTATTTTATGTATGTATTTTATGTTTATTTCTTTATTTTGAAAGAAAGAGAGAGAATGAGCAGGAGATGGGCAGAGACTCTGAGAGGGAGAGACAGAATCCCAAACAGGTTCTGCACCATCAGCGAGGAGCCTGATGCAGGGCTCAAACTCACCAACTGTGAGATCATGACCTGTGCTGAAACCAAGAGTCAGATGCTTAACTGACTGAGCCATCCAGACATCCCTTTATTTAATTTATTAAAAAGCTTCAAGCCCAGTGGGAGCCCAGTGCAGGGCTTGAACTCACTACCCTGAGATCAAGACCTGAGCTGGAAAGCATTAAAAAACAAATTAAAAAAAAAGGGGGGGTAGGGGGCGCCTGGGTGGCTCAGTCAGTTAAGTGTCCGACTTCGGCTCAGATCATGATCTCACAGCTCGTGGGTATGAGCCCTGTGTTGGGCTCTGTGCTGACAGCTCAGAGCCTGGAGCCTGTTTCAGGCTCCGTGTCTCCCTCTCTCTCTCCCCCTTCCCTGCTCACGCGGTCTCTCTCTCAGAAATAAACAAAACATTAAAAAACAAATTAAAAAAAAAAAAAGACTTGAGCTGGGATCAAGTCAGACACTTTGACCAACTGGAGCTACCCAGGTACTCTAAAAACTAAAAATTTTTAAGTGGGCAGGACTTTAGAGACTATTTTGTTTAATTCTTATCATTTTGCAAAATGGAAAACAGACCCATATCTATATAATTCTCTTATTGGCCAAGTTGTGGATAGATTTGACTTTAAATGTTTCCCTCCCCTATCCAGAAAGCTATTAATAAAATTTTTGCTATCACAGAATTTTAAATAATTTTTAAATTATTTTACAACATCAAATATAGGAAGGAAGGCTTTGTTTGCTCTTTTACCTTTAAAAAATCAATTGTATATAGTACATGGCTCAAAATGTTTACCACTTGTTCTAATTTATTATGGGAAATAAAAAGACTAACCAGTATATTTAAGTTCTGTCCTCATGTTGGGAGCTGAGGCAACAATTACAAAGAGTCAGGGACTATTTTGGCACCAGTCATACATTGTACCATGATCAAGAATCATAAGGAATATAATCTACAGTAATGAAGGAAATCAAATGAAACCAGTTTTAGAAAGAAAACTACCAGATGCTGTAAGTACCATCAAGATTACAAATTGCTTAAATTATCTCCTAGTTTGTAAAGAACTCTTAATTTCCAACAAACTTAAGCAGAACTACTTTATTTTTTTAAGACTTTTTTTTTGTTATTTATTTTTGAGAGAGAAAGAGACAGAATGTGAGTAGGGGAGGGGCAGAGAGAGAGAGGGAGACACAGAATCCGAAGCAGGCTCCAGGCTCTAAGTTGTCAGCAAAGCCTGATGCTGAACTTGAACCCACGAACCGCGAGATCATGACCTGAGCGAAGCTGGACGCTTAACTGACTGAGCCACCCAGGCGCCCCAAGCAGAACTACTTTAGAAAGATACTCAACAGAGTGTTATCTATAGAAAAGTGGAAATAAAAATTAGTCACTGTACTGGTATGGTTGGTGACCAATATTTTTTTGCATTTCTATTTTTTCATTTTAGAGAGAGAGAGTGTGTGAGTCGGGGAGAGGGGCAGAGAGAGAAAGAGAGAGAGAGAGAGAGAGAGAGAGAGAGAGACAGACAGACAGACAGACAGACTCAAGAATCTCCATAGCATAAAGCCTGACATGGGGTTCAATCTCATGACCCTGGGATCATGTCCTGAGCTGAAACTGAGTTGGATACTCAACTGACTGAGCCACCAAGGTGCCCCAAGGTGACACATTTTTTAAGTGAAATAAAGTCTAATATGACATACGCAAAATAGTTATCTCTCAGTGACAGGATCATGAGTGCTTTTCTCCTTTTTGCTTATTCTGATTTTTTAATAATGTACTACTTCTTTTTTAAAGAAAATATTGTAGGTACTTTGGAAAAAAATAAGCAAATGGGTAGTTAGTTTTTTTGAAGGCTTCCACTTACAGAAATTTCTTTTCATCTTTCTGCTCCTCAGAGCTGAGTGAAGCAAATGGATTCTGGGACTGTCCAAACCCCCTGTTCCTGCTAGTTGAAGCTCCAGAATTCAAAGAACCAAAAGATGGCTTTTCTTGATCTCTGCTGCCCCCCCATGGTGTGGATTTGGAGAAGCTGGATGGCTGGATGACGCTAGAGTATCTCTGGCTGGTGGTATTCCATCCACGTCTGTTACTACCTGAAAATAAACAAAACAATTTTATTGGTAACTCCTTTTTTAAAACTCTAAAAATTTAATTACATTTTGTCTTATTATGTGCAGACATTATGTAAAGATTTAACAAGCAAATTCCTACTCATTTTAAATCACAAAATTCTTCATTTTTGATTTATATAGTTACTTGTAAACAATAAAACATGTAATGGTCTAATCATGTAATGGTCTTTTTGTTTGTTTAAAAAGATTGAGAGGACTGTAAATCCATAGAAAAATAATAATATATTACTAAGTTTAGCTGATATAAGCTTATTAAATAAATAACTGCTTGACAATGGATTTAGGATGTATCCTAAATCATAAGCTCTTTCAGGATAAAAAGCTATGTCTTTATCATTCTTTGCTCTCCTACTAGGCCCTTATACAGCAGTTAGGTCTGAAAAATGGACAATATATAAAGGAGTTTCTTGAATATAAAAAATTAGATTCTACCCTCTGTCCTTGAATACATGCTTAAGTCAATTTGACTCCATCTTCCCTCTGGGAAAACACCATCTACCCATCTATCTTTCATAGGGAGATTCTAATTTACATGTGAATAAAATGCACTCAGTTCTGCTATGATGAGCAGATTCTAATATTTCATAATTATCAAAATGAGCCAACAGGACTCTCTCCTCTTTATATATTAAAAAAAAAAAATCTTACCACTTAAAGCACCCTGTTTACTCATCACTTCCTAGCTGAGGCCAAGATAATTCACCTTCTGAGTGAATTAGGAGACATGCCATGAAATATATTAAAAACTGAATATATCTGATGGAGATATAGCCCTTCATGAAAATTCATCTCCCAACTCTAAAACTACTTAATTAAACCAATTAGAAAAAGGGGCAGATTGCTGGGCCATTTTCCTCATGTAAGGGTTAATGGTATTTCATTTTTCTAAAGTTCCAAATCCTTTGGGGGATGACCCCCTGAAGAAATTCATTCCTTCTTTTGTATATAGCTTTTGACCTTCACTTATTAATTCTAGAAGCATTCTTTCCTGGGAGCTAAATACACTGTTTAAAGAGTTTCATTTATATTTTCTTCAACCATCAATCCATTCTACATTTATTGTCTAATTACTACATTTAGAGTGAGCCGCCAAAGAATGTCAAATATTAAGTCGTTTTTACAGGAAATACACTCACATTTATCAGACCCCCAAGTCATAACTTTTGGTTTGGAATATTCACTAGACTAACTGTGGGTGATGCAAAAGGACTGTCTCCAAGAAGAGGGATCAGACGTGAAATCACAATGCAACATGAAGAGTTGGATGAACAGTCCTAATAGAGGGAAGGGAAGGAAGAGGAGAGGAGGTCAGCATCTTGTGATACCTTCGAGGGCTAAGTTTCAATCCTAATGAAACCTAACTATTCATCTGAACTTTAAAACCTTGTGTTGTAATAAATACGGTTTCATTTCTGTTCCGTCCTCTTCCTGAACACAATCCTTTCATATCATCCACGATTGGCTTAAATATTCCAAAAACTTTATCACTTAGGCCCAGATGGTAGGTCAACGTGGTCCTCCACACCCCCTTCCCTCATAACTCACAGTTCTTAATTGGGCACCTCTTCCTTCCAATTTTACCCCCAATGTTACGAAGATGTACATTCACCTGGGGTATAGCTTTGTAGCTATTATCAGATTTTCAAAGGAGTTTGCGACTTCCCCAAAGTTAAGAATCCAGGCTCTGACCCCAGGTGCTAGCCTCTTTCTGGAAGAGTTTGGTAAAAATTATATTTAAGGTGCCAAAGGAAAAAAAATAAAGTACCCAGAAGGGTAGTTAAGCAAGGAGGCGTCTGGGTCGACCTACACCAATTCTCCGGACCACTACCACCCACAGACAACGTAGTTTTCCACGTATTCCCGACCTAAAACTCATTGTTTCGCATTAGTAAGAAAGGGCAGGTCTCGGTCTTCACGCCGTCAAAAAAAGTAACCCCGGGCCTAACAAGCTAATAAAGGCGTTGCGGAGGGCCTGAACCCAGCGCGCTGGGCGGAGCTGAAAGGGGGCGACGAGGGCATTTCAGCACCACCGGACACTGGCGGCGCACAGCGGCGCAGAGCCGAGCGGCGGGCTCCACGCCGGACGCCCGTTCTCAGCCGGACGCGCCCCGGGCCAGGCCTTCCCCTGCTCGGCTACCGGCGTAGGACCGGGGAGAACGTCACCTGAGGGCTGTTGCTGCCGTCCCGCACCCCCGGCGCCGGGATGTTCGTTCCAGCACCGGTCTCCAAAGCGGCACCGGCCTTGAAGGAAGAACTGACAAATGGTCATTGCGACGGCGCCGTCCACGGAACGATCTTCAGGCGGCACCCTCGGCGGAAGGAGAGCCAAATGCAGCCACGGGTCCCACCCCGCTACCGTGACGTCACCTTCTCGCGACCCATTCCCTCTTGTCCCGCCCTGGGATGAGAGGCGTGGATTTTACCCAATAGGATTTGAGAAGAGCGGGGCGGCCCCCACTTACTCAGCTTGTCTTGGGAAAGCACAACATTTGAATGGTTTACGTGGAGGAGGAGGCGTGTTTGCGCGTGGTACAAGGCCTCCGACTTTAAGGGAGGCTTGAGGGTTAGTAATGAGAAGCAGGTTAAGGAAACAGAACTTAAGCAAGGCCCTAGAGGAGAGGAGTAGTTGTGGTTTGAGAGACCAGTCGTACTTTACATTTGTACTGTTTAGAAAGCAAAAATCTGCCCAGCCATTCATCAGGTGGGTGATAGATAAAGCTGTTAAAGCCCCCTCCCCTGTTTATAACCTTTGGCCAATATACTCTTTGTACATAAGAATCTAGGAGATTCGAACACTGTGTGCACAGCAAGCTAGCCTCACCCTTGCAAGGTAAGTTTCTCAGGAACTGCACCAGAGTTAGGCAGGAAGTCAGTAACTGCGCTGTCGGCCTCTGTAGCCTACTTGCCACAGAGGCGATACTTGTATCTTAGAGAAACAGGTCCTAGTCATGCAGATACCTGGGAACCTAGTGAAGCCTGATAAACAAGAATATAAGCTCTCCCCTGCTACTATTTGGGGCTGCTTGATTTGGGTGCTCCCCAAGCATGCCCAGCATTGAATTAAGAAGTGTGTGACGCCGATTTGTGTTCCTGTATTCTGTTCACTGATCTCGGCTCGGGTGGCTACAACAAAGCTAGTTATAAGGTTAACAGGAAACTTTCCTTCAAGGACAGACAGCAACTGAAAAGTATTATAACAATTGTAAACACTGCATTCTTACACTGAGAAAACTAGTTCTTTAAAGTCCACATAAATGCTGCTATTTGACATTGTTATCTGTAAGAATGAAACATCCCACTCTTCCTTGGAGGAGCGAAGACAGAGAAGTAGCATCGATTTCTAGGCGGGTGCAGAATTTCAGGTGTTCCTGAAAAGAGCATTCTATATTTTTCTTAATTTTGTAGTTCCCAAGAAAACAACCCTACATCCACTCCTCAGTCCAGATCGGATGTTGATGCCTTTACACACAACTCTGCTTTGCTTTGAGCTTGCCAAATTTTACCTAAAATACATCTTCTTCACAAATCCTATAACTATCTTTTCCTTTGTATTGTGAGACACCCTCCTCTTCCCCTGGTTGCCAGTCTGCTTGGTTGCAAGGAGGCAATGAATCTGAATTTTTTGGAACATAGGTTTGTTCCTGGTGGTTTAGGATGATTGGCCATAGTTCTTGCTCACATCTTTGGATTTTGAGTACAATGGAATCTACCCAAGTGCTGGCAATAACTGGTACAACCTAGCTTATTTTTAAAGTTTTTATTTATTTATTTATTTATTTATTTATTTATTTAATTTTATTTAAAGTAATCTCTAAGACCAAGTGTGGGGCTCAAAATTATGACGCCGAGATCAAGTTGCATGCCATTTGACTGACTTGAGCCAGCCAGGCACCCTAAACTAGTTTATTAAAAAAAAAAAGAAATCTATTTAATGCACTTACTTTGAAACTTATTGAAGATTTACAAATATAAAAGACTATATTGCAGACATGATGCCCCATCACCCAAATACTTATTGTATTTCCTACAAAGACATTCTCCTACATAACCACAGAATAGTCACCAAAATCAAGATATTAATATTGATGTACTACTGGGGTGCCTGGGTGACTCAGTCATTTAGTATCACCTCAGGTCACGATTTCACCGTTTTTTTATTTCGAGCCCTGCATGGAGCTTGCTGCTGTCAGCACAGAGCCTGCTTTGCACTTTTGTTCCCGTCTCTTTGCCCCTACCCTGCTTTTGCACATGTGATCTCTCAAAAATAAACAAGCACGTTTATATTTAAAGAAAAAAAAGGATCCAGTTTAGAACCATTGTTGCCTTATTAATATTTCTTTAGTCTTCTTCATTCTGAGGAAGAAACACTTCCTCAGTATTTCCTTGATTTTCAAGACACTATTAAACCATAACACCATTAAAGACCTTGACCCATTTCAAGACCTTGATAGCTAGTTATTTTGTGGAAGTTTCTCAGGGCAGATTTATCTGATGTTTTCTCATGATTGGATTCAGATTAAGCATCTCTGGCAGGATTATCACAGAAATGATGCCATGGTCTTCACATTGTACCTCCCAGATGCTGCACAATTTCAATTTGTCTCGCTGCCTGAGGTGTTCACTTTGATCACTTGGTTAAGGTGGTGTCTGCCAAGCTACTTGATTCTACAATGACTCTTTTCCTTTTGATTAATAAGGACTTTGTGGGGAGATACTCTGAAAGTATAAAAATGTTATTTCTCAAGTTTTTTGGTTCATTCATGCACTTATTTCCTGTTAGTGTGGCCTCATGATTTCCAATTTTATTCAGTGGGTTATAATCTATTACTGTCATTATTTTGAGTTTCAAATCATCTCCAATTTGGCCAGTGAGAGCCCTGTAAGCTCCTTTGGTTTTTCAACACATCCCATGATTCTCTGAGTACTTCTTTCTTTACTTCTTGGCCCAAAAGATGATCTGGGCTCATCTTATACATTCCCTGATCCAGTCTTGGAAACAGCCATTTCTCTAGGGAGTCTTGGGTCTTTTAATGGTACTTAGAAACCAAGATCTGAACTTTAGGTTTTCTGTGAGGTCTTTGCTCCCAAGCACTTTCATGAGCATTCCTAGGAAATATGTACTATAGACAGACACACATTTATACCAACACATATTTCTGTGTTTCTATGTATTAGAAAGTATGAGTTTACACTTATAACTTCTAATTCTATCCCAAGATCACAGGATTTATTTTGCTCCTGTATTTCTAACTTCCTTGATAGTGAGAAACTTGGTTCACACTGTTCACATGAGTAATCCCCTTGTACTAACCAGTCTCTCATTGTGGCCACTGACTTGTCTATGCAAACACAAACATGTGTAAGGACTCTGCTGGGCTATCAAAGACCTAAAATAATGCCAGTGGTGGCTGAAGCTGTGAGGGTGAGCATGGTGCTGTGTGAAGGTAGAGGGGTGGGCAAGGCCAGATCCCAATGGAGATTGTCTTGGTGGAGTGCTGTGTGAGACCATAGAGCATAGGGGCAAGGGATGCAGAATTCAGCAGTGATCAGTTAGGACAGGGGAAAGTAGAAATCAGGAGTGGGGTCACAGGAAGGAAACTTCTGATTTCCAGATGGCAAAGTAAAAATACTTCTGCCCCCCCTTCCTCTTAAAAATCATGTCAGAACCCACGAACCGTGAGATCACGACCTAAGCGAAAGTCGGACTCTTAACCAACTAAGCCCCGCGTCGGGCTCTGTGCTGACTGCCAGCTCAGAGCCTGGAGCCTGTTTCAGTCTGTGACTCCCTCTCTCTGACCCTCCCCTGCTCACGCTGTCTCTCTCTCTGTCTCCTAGAAATAAATTAAAAAAAAAAAATAAAAAATTAAAAAAAAAATCATGTCAGAATAAGAGGAAAACAGGCAAAAACACCGTCTTTGATTATACTAGGAGATAACCAAAATCTCAAACCACAGTTTATGAGGACTGAATGCACATGGAAGAATATTCAACTACTTAGAAGAGTAGGAAGATCAAATTCCTATAAGGTGCACACAGATGTCCCTAGAGAAGGCTGAAAAGCCTCAGCAATTAAGAGCCTCCAGGTAACCACAGTAGAGTGAAAGTCTGTAAGTGGTGCAGTTAGAATCTAGCTCCATAAATCCACCCAGTAAGGCAACCCTCCCTACCTGATGGGAGATAGGATTTTTCTTGGGAAAGAAAAACAGGGCAGGGGGGTGGTGGTGACGGGGGTGGGGGAGGGTAAGAAGAAGGTTCAGAATCCAGGAGATCAATTACAAAGGGGAAGTTATGGTACTGACAAAGCAACCTATGTTTATTGTCCTCTTTGCCTGAGCTCCCGAAATCCTGCAGCCAGGCTTATAGTCCCCTTTTTTTCCCCAACTTGCCCTCCGCATCCAAGGCCCAGGAGCTTGGAAGGTTAGTTTTCTGAGAATCAAACATCCCAGAAAAATATCTATGAATCTCTGATGGATCCCCAACAAGAAGAGGTGGCCATTTCCGCATCATGTGATGAAGCTCACTGATAGATTTTTATTTATTATTTTTAAAAGTTTATGTAGAGAGAGAGAGAGAGAACTGGGGAGGGGGGAGAGGCAGAAACAGGGGAGGCAGAGGATCCTGAAGCAGGCTTGGTGCTCACAGCAGAGAGATCAACATACACAAACTGTGAGATCACGCCCTGAGTCAAAGTCAGATGCTTAACCTACTGAGCCACCCAGGTGCATCAAAGCTCACTGATATTTAAGCCCACCTCTGCACACAAAAATTACCAACTTTTTAAATGTCTCATTTCAAATATAAATGCACAGCCATGGATGAGATACTTGCAGAAAGACTCCAACAGAGAAAAGCAGAGTAAACTGACAGACATCAAGCATACAGAAAATGTTAAAGAAACTTAAGCATCCCCTGGATAACATGAAATGATAATAGAATGCTATAGGAAAGAATATTTTTTTAAAAAAGTGTTCTTAGAAATTACACATGAATAGTGAAAACAAATTCAACAGAGGGTTGGAAGATAAAGTCAGAGAAACCCGCTACAAAAATGGACTAAACCAGATCCTGAACCCATTTACTATTGTCATAATAGAAGGCTTAAGAATATGGGGGGGGCGCCTGGGTGGCTTAGTCGGTTAAGCGTCCGACTTTCGCTTAGGTCATGGTCTCGCGGTTCGTGGGTTCGAGCCCCGCGTCGGGCTCTGTGCTGACTGCCAGCTCAGGGCCTGGAGCCTGTTTCGGATTCTGTATCTTCCTCTCTCTCTGACCCTCCCCTGCTCACGCTGTCTCTCTCTCTCTCTCTCCTAGAAAT
>NW_027532002.1:12539305-12579607 GCF_008692635.1 Crocuta crocuta
AAAAAAAAAAAAAAAAAAGAATATGGGAAGTAAAATGCTTTCTAGTTAGTAACATTTCCAACAACTTCCCAGCACAGCCTTTAAAATTTTTATTTCTCCCCAAAATAGCCTTGTGAAGGAAGAAGGTGAAAGTCAACTCAAACTTTTGTCTTTTGAGGCACATGTAAGAAAAAGTGTTATTTAAAGAATTTATCACATGATGAATGATGCAGCCTAAAATTGTCTTTTCATAGTACCAAATTATTAGGACTTAGAGTTAGTTTGGTGTCATGTTGGAATGGGCTGAATTTTCTGACATTGTAGGTTTATGTTCATGGCATCACCCTTAAAAAGCAAAATTTCCTCCAAATATTTCCTTTACCCTGGCCTATATAACAAATCTCAAATTTTTGTTAACAGTATATAAAGGCAAAAGGAATATAGATTGCTCGGTTAATAATTGTTTATTAAATGGCTCATTTTTGTGATTCAAAATTTCCTGTAAGATTGTAGGTCCAGTTTTTGAAAGCTAGGTCACAACTATAATTAAGTACTATTGCTATAAAGCAACATTTTGAAGACATTAAACTTTTTACACTGTGATTTTTTAAAACATCAACTAAACTTCTGTGTCATCAAAATCATGTCACTGCAAAGGACAGAACATAACATAAAAAGAAAGTAGAGGCCTTTATATGGACAGGAATTTCATGGTGAGGAAAAACAGAAAAAGTACTTGCCAATAAATTGTGCAATTACTCATTATCCCGACAATGACAATTTCATAGACTGCTTCCAAGGCAGAAAACAGATACTAATTAGTAATTACCAAGATTACTAACAACATCCCCCCAAAAAACACTTCATCATAACATACACCAAACCTGTCTATATACTTATACTGTGTTCTGGTCATTTGATACAGCCTAAAGAAAAGGATAGTCTGCTTAAAAGATTTCAAATAAGGGCTCCTGGGTGGCTTAGTTAGTTAAGCGTCCTACTTGCGCTCAGGTTATAGTTTCATAGTTCGTGAGTTCAAGACCACTCAGGCTTGCTGTTAGTGCAGACAGAGCCTGCTTCAGATCCTCCCTCTCTCTGCCTCTTTCCCATGCTCTCTTAAGATAAACATAATTTAAAAATAAAATATTTCAAAAAGTGTTGCATATTCCACATGGGAGATTATTGTATTAAATATAACCAAATTATGATAAATGGATGTTCTGCCCTCAGAAAAATTAAACTGGACATTTTTTTTCCAATGGAGTACAAAATTCAAAACCCAACATTAAGAATGTTCAAGATAGGCAAATCCAGAGACAGACAGACTAATGGTTCCCTAGGGCTAGGGTGTCTGAGGAATATAACTGGGTTGGATAATGTCTCCCTATAATTCATGTCCACTTGGAAATTCAAAATGTGACCTTATCTGGAAACAGGGTCTTGCAGATGTCATTAGTTACGATCATAACAGATGGGGGACGGCAGGCTAAATGTAATGACTACTGTCCTTAAAACACCACACAAAGACACAGAGACATACAGGAAAAGACATGTGAAGACAGGAAGTGATTTTAGTGATACAGTTTCAAGTCAATGAATGCCAAGGATTTCCAGCAACCACCAGCAGCTGGGGGAGAGGTGTGGGCACTTTCTGCCTCAGAGCCTCTACCCAGAAGGAGGCAAACTCAACACCCGGATTTAGGACTTTTGGCCTCCTAAATTGAGAAAGAATAAGTTTCTGTAGTTTTAAGTCACTAAGTTTGTGGTATTTCATTATAGGAGCCACCGGAAAGTAACACAGGGGACAATGGGGAGTGACTGCTAATGAGTATGGGGTTTCTTTTCTATGGTGATGAAAATGTTCCTAACTGTGATGCTAATTGCAGTCTGTGAGTATATTAAACACCACTGAATGGTACACTTTAGGTGGGTGAATTGTAGGATATTTAAATTATATTTCAAGAAAAGTGTTATGTGCATTAAAAACCCTACATAAATAAAAATATATGATTTTTATAATTTCTTTTTCATTTAAACATTTTTAGGATTTAAGATTATAACCCCCATGTAAATAAAACAACGAAAATCAAAACAGAAACACTGGTTCACAAATTTTAAAAACAACCATTGCCTAACACATTTAAAATCAAAGATGAATAAAACTTAGTAGTCTATTTTAAGTTAAAAAATATTTAATATAATTGGATAAAAACACTGATGGTGACAGCTTTACATGGCTCATTCCATACATTCCATAATGTAAAAGGCCAAAATATTACTAGGAAAGAAATGAGTAGTTGGATTTGTAAAAGATTTATTGACCACATAAAAGCAATTAATACGAGATGACAAACATTTAAGTCAAATTATTACAAAACTTTTAGGAGATACTTGGGTTTAACCTCTCTGATGTGTCCTGCTAAGGAAAAAAAACATGTATCTTTTTAAATCCATAATAAGTTCAAAGTCAACATTGATATTGTATAGCTATCAGTGCTATTCTAGTAACCTAGAAATTTGCTATAAATAGCTTATCTTTTGCTAATCATTCTTACTATGATTTTATTTTATTTAACAGTGAGGAGTGAAGAGGCATAATCATTTTTTTAACCACGGGGTAAAACAGTACTATAAATTAACCAGCGTGCTAAGCTTGGCATTTTCTGTTTAAAAGATGAAATATGTTTAATTGGATTGAATATATTTCATGAGGACCTGGGTACGTTTTTAAGCCCAAAATGTGTTTATGAAGTTTTGTGAGAGTATGTGTATGCCTTGACTCACTCTGGCTTGCTTTTACAATGGAATAAATTTGGCACTAAATGGATCAAATGAAGACCAGCAAAACTAGATGAGACTAAGCTGCTTCATTGGAGTTGCCTGTCTTGACTTACAATTCACACTATTTCTTCATTCTTGACTGAACAGAAACAAGTAGGCCTAACTACATAGCACTTCCATGATGTATGAAAATAGAATCTAGAGCTAAGATGAGACTGCTTCACTGACGAGCCAATCCCCCACTCTGCCATAATCATAGTTACACATGTAAAATTCATTCAAGAATTCGTATTTTCACCAAATGCTTATGATTTTTCAAGTTTTCTCACTAGGTATGTCTTGGTTAAGTGGCCAGCTAAAATATGGTCTTTGAATTAAGTAAGGAAATTCATATAAAGGAAACATCTATTTTATAGCGATCTTACCTTACTTGAAATTTCCTTAAAAAAAAACCAAAAAAAAAAAAAAAAACAAACACCAAACTAAAACTTTGTAATCAAACTCTTGGAACAAAGCACTGGTGGCCATATTTTTGAGTCTCCAATAAATCTTGAAGTCCATTCACTTTTCATGTTTCAAGTGTTTCTTCATTTGCTCCACAAGTATCAACAACACAAATTAAACAACTTGTTACTGGAAAAGCTCGGACTTTGGAGTTGGCAACCCATTTGTCTGTCTCAGTATTATATTCAAGGATGTGTCCTAATCGACCCACACCTTGAAAACCTGCCAAGACATAAACTATAGAGCCAACTGCTGCACACTTCACTGTTACGCCCTTCCATGGCATTGGTGAGACCATCTTCCATTCGTTTAATTTAATATCATAATATTCCACGTTGTCCAGGCCACCTTCAAAAGAATAAAATAAGATGAAGAATTATATGAATAATTCTAAGATCTCTTAAAGTATTAATTTTTTGCATTTTCCCAACATTTTGTTACAAACATTTTCAAACATGCAGGACAGTTAAGAACCTTACAATGAATGTCCAGATATCTACCATCTATTTTTACTTTTACTTTAACATAATACATACTTAACTTAATTTTTACTTGTTGGTTTAGGATCCTAAATATTTATATTTATTTTGCAAAATTAAAAATGTTCTATCTGTTCTGGAAAAGTCAATCAGTGGATTTTCCTTCTGATTAACTTTGATTATTATTATTCAAATGTCCTTTATCCTTCTGCCATTTATCAATTTAGAAATGGCGAAGAGACAGGAGAAGGGAAAGAAGGTATTTCTTAATTGATGCTAAAAGGTACTGACTAAAATGAGGTTTGTGGACAATAGATTCAGTCCAGATTTTCCATTATTTAAAGAAATTATTTTAGAGTTTTTACTATAAATTACTTAAGAAAATAAAAATTCAAATTTACCTATTTAAAAATAGTAATATTGATATTTTCATGCAATGTTTAAAAATGTTTAGGAAACTATGCCATTCAGGGCCTGTATACAAATCTTAAAAGTTGTATTTAAAGTTTGTTTAAAATTCAAAAGTTTCTGTTACTCAACAAGTTCTTTAGTTATTATGATACTACTACCCAGGGTATGTTCCGAAATGTGTGAGGTGGCCATTACCTACACTTCCTGGACAGCAATGTTAAACGTACTGCAATGTCTCATAAAATATATTAGTTCCCAGAAACTACAAAAATAAGTATAATAATGTATGTGATAAATGCTTGTATTTCGGTTTTAAGAGACGTTTAAAAATTTTAAGAGGAAGAGGTCTCAGAAAACTCACTGGAAAAGTTGAACAGTAAATTAATAACACATACCCAAGCCATTCTGACCACCTACAGCAAATATCTTGTCTTTTACAAATACCAGTCCATGATTCTTCCTGGCCTCAATCATTGGACACAGCTCAGTCCATCTGAAAATAAAAGAAAGTTTTTATTTTTGTTCTTTATCTTTATTTTGTCCTTTATACTTGTTCACAGGAAGTAAAGCACTCATACTAATTTTTAAGAAAGGTTTGTTATCTCAATTAAGTGTTCATTTGCCACTCATATGTGTACACACACACATACACACACACACACACACACACACCTGAAAGACTAGAAAACAAAAGTCTAACATGGTTTTGAGTAATTTATTTAAAAGTGGGGTAAATGGGGATTTTATTCAACTTCAATAAAATATGAGAAATAGAGAATATCTGGAGACTGCTAATACATCTTTGTGAGGAAATCCAATCCCTGTAGTTCACAACTTGTTAAANGTATTAAGTACTTAAGGTAATATTTAATGTATGAGTAAAACACAAATTTAACACTGAGCCCTAGCAATCAGCAAATTGAGTAGTATCTGCTACTATTCACATGTCCACCTTCAAATGTACACTCAGAACTTTAGGCAGCTCTAGTAACAAAAGTGCTGTCCTTCTGTCCAATTTAATACCTTAATAGCATG
Organism: Crocuta crocuta; assembly: GCF_008692635.1. Taxonomy (NCBI): domain Eukaryota; kingdom Metazoa; phylum Chordata; class Mammalia; order Carnivora; family Hyaenidae; genus Crocuta; species Crocuta crocuta. The sequence continues at coordinate 12,544,495 of NW_027532002.1, forward strand.
TTATTTTGTTCATAGCCACTACTGTAAGTAATGAGATTGAGAATATAAATGTGGTCACAGTGTTGAAGAATACTAATTCATAGCTAACAGCCTCATAAACAGAGACAACTGTTCTTTTTTTCTATGAGACTCAATCCCTCCTTTTGCATACAATCCCATATACCTAACTGGCATTTGTGATTGTGAAGAGAGTACTGGCATACAGACTTGGGTCTCAACTGCTAATGTAAGCCAAAAGTCTCCAAGCAAAAACAAACAGGAACTGGACAAAAGTGTAACTCTTTAATATGATATTTATATTTCTTCTTTTAAAAAGTTAAATTTGTAAGTTTTCAAAAATAATTAGGACATAATGATGAACTCTGAAATATCAGCTACTGTTTTGTTGCCTTGTATTTATACATTTTTTTTGTTTGTTTCAAAAGATATTTGACAGTTACCACTCTCATTTTCAGAGCACCCTGTAACAGCACTCTGTAAGGCAACATTGGTCCTCTTTTTTTTTTTTTTTTCCAGAGTAAACACACATATTTGCCCAGGGAAAAAGAGCAGCAAACAGCTCAGATGTGGGAGCCATACTGGACCTCCACTGCCTCTCAGTGCAGTTAGCTTCAGATGGTGAGCTGTCAAAATGCAATAAACATAGTATTTGACTTGGAAGAATTAAAAAATATATACCCCTTTCTTCTCCACATATGTCCATGATGTAAAGTAGGAGTGTATTTTGATGAATGGTGGTCTGATGCTTACGATGGTTTGACCTATGATTTTTTGACTTTGTGATAATGCAAAAGTGAAACACACACCATAGAAACTGTACATCACATTTTGAATTCTGATCTTTTCCTGGGCTAGCTGCATGATATTCTCTTGTGAGGCTGGCCAGCAGCAGTGAGCCACAGCTCCCAGTCAGCCAGGTGATCACGAGGGTAAACAACTGATACACTTAGGACCTTCCTATACTTGTATAGCCATTCCGCTTTTCACTTCCAGGATTCACTATATCATGTGAGAGAGTCAACATGTTATTATAAAACAGTTTTGTGTTAAATGATTTTGCCCAACTGTAAGCTACTATAAGTGTTCTGAGCATGTTTAACGTAGGCCTGGCCAAGCTACGATGTCCAGTAGGTTAGGTGTAGTAAATGCATTTTCAAGGTAACGATATTTTCAGCTAACAATGGGTTTATGAGGCTGTAACCCACTGTTAAGTGGAGGATGATCTCTGTAGCTAAGACTCCTGAAGGTTTGCAGTAGGAAGTTTCCCAAAATCCATTTTCTTCTTCTGTAATTTCACATGCAGAGTATGTATTAGGTCCATGCTCTCCCCAACCTGAACTTTAGTATTTAGAAGTTTTTCTTAAAGTTCTGACTGCATAACCTGTGTCATGTTGTTTCCACAGGCTCCATTTCTTAGCTTCCAATTAAACCATTCTACTTACAAAACACTTAAAAAACGAAATCATTGTAGTATATAACTTTTCATTTTGGGATATGAATTGTTATAGTCACACTAGCTTTTCACTTAGGAAAAGTTAAAGGCATTGAAGAGAATATAGAGAATTCAAGTCTCATACATAAGCTCAATATATACAAAATAAATGCTAACTTGTATAAGCTTTAAAATATTCCCCAAAATTGAATATATTGACCCAGTTTTAAAAAATACTGCGGTTGCAGGAGTGTCTGGGTGGCTCAGTCAGTTAAGCATCCAACTCCTGATTTCAGCTCAGATCATGATCTCATGGTTCATGAGATTGAGCCCCATGTAAGGTTCTGCACTGGCCTGCTTGGGATTCTCTCTCTGCCCCTCCCCAGCTAGTGCTCTTGCTCTTTCTCTCTCAAAACTAAATCAATAAACATTAAAAATACTGAGGTTGAAGAATTCCTTTATACATTTTCCCTGCCACTATGAGTATGAATATACTAATCTACACTGATAGAGTGCCTAAATAAAGATCTCAAAATTTAGAATCCTGGTGTTTATCTGGTATGGGTTCTACTTTAAGAGTTTTTTTTTTTAGAAATGAAAAAATAATTAGGCAGCAGGATGAATGAGACTACAGTTTTCCAACTACTATGCATTACTAGTTTTGAATATGAACTTTCTCAGAGGTAAAGCAGAGACTGCTGCAAGAGGAAAGAGAGTTGGCACACACCTCCCTCTCCTGTAGTTTCGGACAAGACAGGGTGAGCACAACTGACGGATGATGGGATGAGATAAGGTACCCCAGTGTGCTCTGGCAAGGACAAAGGTATATTTTGAAAAACAGTGAGGAACAGTAAATTTGATGATATCAAAGAGATTTTCTAGTCTTAACACTTTTGCAAAAGATAAGTTTCAAGATAAACTGCTTTCAATTCTATTCCTAACACTGGTAACCACTTGAGCAAAAAAAAAGAGAAAAAGAACAACTGTAACTGCAGCTTTGTTTGGGGAAGGAATTGCTGATTTTAAAACCTTTAAACATAGGTGGGAAGTATAAATAAATAGCTGTATAATATTTTAGGATTAAATTCTTACTTCTGATTTAAAAAAAAAAAAAAGCAATAGCTGGAGTGAAAGACTTCTATGTTTTGTAATCTGGCAATATTTCCTAAAGGTAAAACTTGAGCATAAGACTTTTGGTGCAGTTCTTTGGCATAATGTTTAAGTTGAACATATTCACCTAAAAACTTGTTCTGGTAAAGGAAGAATAATCCTTAATAAGTAACTTTTCATATTAAATCTCTTTGGATGTTTCTGAGTATCGAAAAAAGGTCTGACTCAGATATTACCTGTGGTCATTTCCTTAATAGTTAAATGGCACCTTACTTACCCACCCCTCTACTGTTCAGTAATTGGCACATTATCTTTGTCTACACTGAACAGGTTCCATCATTAATTACAGGGTCAGAAAAACTGCCTAACCATTTCTTTCTTTAGTCTGTCTTTTAAAGAGCAGTATTTACTTATCAGATTTAAGAATAATCTTATTGAAAAAAATATATGTCCAAACATATATGTAAACTCAGAATTAAGACATGATACCTAGGGGTATGATTTATTAATGACACAAACCAATATACAATATTACCAACTAAAGGCAAATTTACTACTGGTTATCAATTGTTCCCTCTCCTCCCCTACATTTCCTTACCTCAAACAAAAATATTTTATGGATCTGATGAATCAAGTCATACTTGTCTCATTCACAGCATTTAGTGTACAAACAAGAAAAGAAAGAGAATGGCTCCCACAGGGTATATAAGGTCAAGCCATTTCTTAAAGCATAGAGGAAGGGTCCGGGCCATAAACGTCCTGAACCTAGCACATTCCGAATACAAGAACTAAATTCTGTCAGGCTCCTTTGCCTTCTGCCATCTTCTTCCTCTAAGCTTAGAGACTACAATTAACTGTGAAAGAAGACTTTGTTTGTTTATACACAGTATAGTTTTAATGAGTTATGCAGAGGGTTATTCACACAAACTTCTACACATAAATTTACAAACACTTATACGTAAATAAAGAACGATGTTACTTGAAAGATAAATTATACCCAGTGTAATTTCACTGACTTAAGAACAGGTCTAATCTTGTACGAGTTTAAAATAAGACTTTTAAACCAATACATACGTTTCTGTGGCAGGATCGTAAACCTCACAGGAATTCAGCACGCGCCCAGAAACATTGTTCCCTAAACTTCCACCACAAACATAGATCAGGCCATTGGCTTCCACCATCCCGTGGCTGCAGCGCTGAGTCAACATGCTGGGCTTCGTGTGCCAGCTTTCAGTTCGTGTATCATAGCACTCAAACAAATACAGAGCTGAGTTCCCTGCAAAAGACAAAGGCCCATCATACTTAACTTAGTGTATGTGTGGGCTTGGAGTGAGCTGACTGTAAAGGTGAGTCACTAGTTACTGGAGGGAAAAATTTACCATGGTAAAGTCTTCTCTAAACTTAATTTTTTTTTAAATGTTTTTATTTATTTCTGAGAGAGAGAGAAAGAGATAGAGAGAGACAGCGTGAGCAGGGGAGGGTCAGAGAGAGAGGGAGACACAAAATCCAAAGACAGGCGCCAGGCTCTGGGCTAGCTGTCAGCACAGAGCCCGATGTGGGGCTTGAACCCACGAACTGTGAGATCATGACCTAAGCCGAAGTCGGACGCTTAACCGACTGAGCCACTCAGGCACCCCGAGTCTTCTCTAAACTTAATTAACAATAACAGCCAAATATAGGAATAGCTTAAGAAAAAGCTAACCCTGTTTGTATAGACCTTAGAAAATATTTTAAAAAAAATCCGCTGAAGATATTTATTGGTAATTTTAGGAAAAAAATTGGTTTGAATTCAGAAGAAAAATTAAATAAACAACATTATGTATGTCTTCAAGCCCAGTTATGCATGATGGGAATTGTCCAAACTTCAAATGTTTATAGAGGAGAAAACCATAGCTCTTTACAGATCATAAATCCATACCTTAAACTCTGAAAATTACAATCTGATAATATTCTAAGGCTTATCATCTAACATTCTGTAATTGTCACTGCACCATTAACAAAACTATTCTTCCTGACTACTCTCGGTGGTTTTGAACATATATTCATCCTGTTTTGCAACTTCTGTATGTTATACGGGCTCAGTAGAGAATTTTAGAAATGAAACTAATAAAGACATAAGTGCTTTTTCCTTCCCAAGAAAAAAGAAGTTAAAATTTAGCCAAATAATTTTTCATCTCCCACTCTTCTGGACTTCGCTAATGAAACAACACCCTTATAATTCTCAATCACAACGAAGGTCTACAGAAGACAAAATTCCAGGAATAACAAGTGGAAGAAGCAACCATCCTGATTAACAATAACTTCTTTTTAACTTCTGGAACATTTTCAATTTGGTAGATTCAGCTGGTTGATACTAAAGGGGAAATATAGAGTATATGGCAGATATAAGAAATTAACTACTATTTAAGTAAAAAACTGACCTAGTAATTGCTGAAGAAGTAAAGTTACATACTATACTTTCTATAAAAAGTATATTTATAGAACAGTTTCTGTTATCTTTAGAATTTATTGCATTTAAAATATACTGTGTTGGACATTCTATGAAGAATACTTTTAAAGGGAGGAAAAGGTCACTTTTTAAGTCACATTTTAAAAATCTTTAGTTTTTCTGGGGCACCTGGGTGTCACTCAGATGAGTGTCCAACTCGATTTCAGCTCAGGTCATGATCGAGCCCTGTGGGGGGCCCCACTCTGAAAGGATCAAGCCTGCTTGGGATTCTTTCACTCCCTTTCTCTCTGACCTTCGCCAGTGTTCGCTCATGCTACCTCTCTCTCAAAATAAATAAACTTGAAAAAAATTAAAAATCTTTAATTTTTCTAATATTCATTTGACATCTAGTGGAAGAGTAAAAACATAAACCAGATACATATGCTGACCAAAACTAAAACATTCTCTGGCCTAATATGAAAATTATCAAATAAAATAAACATTTAAATTCCATACCTTAGGTTTACTTGGTCTTCTTAGTTTTCTTTATAAACCCATTATTTAGCTAAAGAAATTATTTGAAAAGGTGAAAGCATGTAAAAGCTATTACATAGCTAGTCTGCACCTAGAATATTAATTTAGAAAAGCTATTCATTTAGAAAAAGACCACTTCTGGATGCTAACAGATTATCCATTAATGAGAAAGGTTTTTTACACCCAAGCCGATACCCTGTTCTGAAAAAATAATATAGATTTTAAAAGCAAGTATGTAGTAAAGAGATCTTAAAGAGTCTATGAGTGAATCAAACTCTGAAATCATTAAAGCAAATATTATATATTGGAAACTATTCTAAATAGAATTAAAATCTAGATGGCATGAGAAAAAAATGGGACAATTAACATAACCTAGAAAGCTGAAGTTCTTGAAAAATTAATGATTTATAAAATAAATAAGGTAACCTTCAGGGAAATGGGCTCTACAATGTGACAGATATGTACTTAAATTATGTTAAAAAGACAACACCAATTGTTTATATTAATATGAAAAAGAAAGATACTTGCTAAAACACTTTCCCCAAACAAAAATACCGAGTTAAGTCCTTACCGACTTCAGAACCTCCAGATGTGTAAATTTTGCCTTCTGCAGCACAGGCAGCAAGGCTATCTCGAGGCGTAGGAGGGCCCAGTTTGGAATACCAGCTATCCTTAACGACATTGTAGCAATCCATTCGTTTTATGGGGAAAAGCTGAGAGCCCCCCAAAATGTATACTACGTTGTCCCAAAACACGCATGCTGCATCTCTTCGTTTTTCAAAGGGGCAGCGGATGTCTGTCCAGCTATAGTCCTGTAACAGGAAAGAAAATGGTCAGTAATGCAAAACTTATCATTGATACAGATAAGGCAAAGATATAGTTGAGAAAATACAAAATATAAGAGTATGTTAATTTACTAGAGTACATATCACAATGTTGGTTAGTGGGCACAGAGGGAGAGGAAGAGAGTAGCTGCTTGGGGTGTTTTCTGGCTCTGGATTAAATGGTCTGTCTCACATTTGGATGTATACCTACCACTAGTCTCTTATTCCTTCTGTTATTAAGGATAATAACACAAGAAAATCCTAAAATAAGTGAAGTAGTTTTGTCATTTAGGAAAAAAAAACTTATTTTGGAGTGCCTGGGTGGCTTAGTCGGTTAAGTGTCCTACTTTCGCTTAGGTCATGATCTCGCGGTTTGTGGGTTTGAGCCCCGCGTCGGGCTCTGTGCTGACTGCTGGCTCAGAGCCTGGAGCCTGTTTCAGTCTGTGACTCCCTCTCTCTTTGACCCTCCCCTGCTCATGCTGTCTCTCTCTCTCTCTCTCTCTCGCCTAGAAATAAATAAAAAAGAAAAAAGAAAAAAAACTTATTTCAAATGTAACTGTAGCCATCCCTTCCCTGCCAGATATATAGAGTGATATAAAGAATCACTGGCTAACATGAAGCTTAAACTGCTATGATCTTCCTGACATCTAAGGAGAGAAGGTCTTTTGTGGACTTCTGTGATGTTAATTTTTAAAAAATATTCAGTTGAGCCAGTTTATTCAGCTGGTCTTGAATAATCTGTTTCGACTAGTCTGGAAACTCACGTTTTTCTTTCCAATGATTATAAATGAGCATCTAATTAGTACTTCATAATAAAGGTGGTTCACAGCAATATTTAGTCTCCTCACTGTGTCTGATACATTCGAGGATACCTTTCTCTATATTAATGTATGGGGGAAGTCTCCCAAAGCTACAGTATCTTGGATTTCCGGCCCGGCCCCCTTCCCTGCTTTTTATTACTGAACAAGGAAGCTATAGTGTTTCTGCTGCTTTCTGAAAATGTCTGAAAATAATTCAGGTCTGGCAGAAATCGAAACAATTCCTGATCTCACTGAGCAAAGCAGTATGTATGTGTGATTATTAATGCTCAGCTCCCTTTGGGAAAATCCGCTGGATACCTGTCACACCAGCACCCAGTTTCAGGCATTCATCAGATTAGATCAAAGTGTCATAACAACACTGGGAAGGTCTCAGGCAAAAGAGCCCCTCATTAGAGCACCTTGACTCCTAATGAGGATGAACATTCTGCTTTTTAGGGGACCAGAAAAACAAGAGACTTTTTTTCTTAAATAGAAGTACTCTTTTTAGTGTTTATTTTTATTTTTGAGAGAGAGAGAGAGCACGCAGGGGAGGAGTAGAGAGAAAGGGAGATGAAGGATCTGAAATAGGCTCCACACTGTGAGTGCAGACCCCGATGTGGGGCCCAAACTCAAAAAAAAAAAAAAATATATCAAGGAAGCCCTTAGGGACTTTGGACCCTCCAGATGTGTAAATTTTGCCTTCTGCTGCATAGGTAGTAAGTCTGTCTTAAGGCAACAGAGGGCCCAGTCTGGAACACCAGCTATCCTTCATGACATTGTAGCAATCCATTTGTTTTATGGGGGAAAGCTGAGAGTCCCTCAAATGTATACTACATTGTCCCAAAACACGCATGCTGCATCTCTTCATTTTTTAAAGCAGTTATTCTTTTTTTAAATTTTTTAATGTTTTATTTATTTTTGAGAGAGGGATAGAGACACTGTGAGCAGGGGAGGGTCAGAGAGAGAGGGAGACACAGAATCCAAAGACAGGCTCCAGGCTCTGAGCTAGCTGTCAGCACAGAACCTGACGCGGGGCTTGAACCCACAAACCGTGAGATCATGACCTGAGCCGAAGTCGGAAGCTCAACTGACTGAGCCACCCAGGTACCCCTCAAAGCAGTTATTCTTAATCAGTAAGTCCCTTTAAGCAGGTCTCTGGCCTTCCCTTAGACTCCTTACTAATTTTAACAATCATTAACGGCTGAGAAATGGCCACTTAAATGCTTGTTGTTCCTAATTTAACTCACAGTTTATAACAGCACAGTCATGCCCCTCCCACTCCCTGGTTTCCTATATTGATGCCCATAATACTGATCAGTTCTGGAGAACAGGAAGTGGTAAGACAAGTGCTTGACAGGACAGAAGCTTTGCCTAGAATACAGTGGTGGTCACTACAAAGTTCGAAGTTGTGCACAGGTCTAGAGCTGGGTTGGCAAAAGGGTTGGCAAATTACTGCCTAGTTTTGTGAATAAACTACATGAACACACCCATGCCCATTTGTTCATGTAGTTTATGGCTGTTTTCCTGTTATAGTGTCAGAGTTGACCAGTAATGACAGAGACTGTGTAGCCTACAAAAATGAAAATATTATGAAGTCCTTTACAGACAAAGTTCAACAAGCTCTGACCTACAGCATGTTTATGGCAGTTTGGAAAGAAGGCTACATACTTGCTGCCAAGTATCTCCTACACACTACAGATGGGACGTATCCTGTAAGTGGGTGTCCCACTTTTATGTTTATGGGATAAACCAAAAAGCTGCCAGTTCCAAGTGAAAGCTAGAGCAGGAGACAAGTTTCTAAGTAGGACAGGCTATAGTCGAATGGCTTGGATGGCTCATGTTAGTTTGTGATCCTGGGGCATCCATATACTGACCAGCGTGCTGCTCATGGCTTGGGGCATATTCTAGTATGATCACAGAGCATGCCCCTGGCATTTATTTTTTTAGTAAATAGCTCCTGGCTGACCACTAGGTTGTGATGGACGGCAAATGTCTGACACCAAGGGAAACCAGGTGACCATATCATTAACCTGTTTTGAAGCAGTTTACCTGATCTATCAAATCACAAACAGCATGCCTTCGACCAATAATTTGGTTTGTAAACATAACCCTGCACCTATGGAGGTCCCAAATGCACAGAATACCCAAAAGGTCTAATCACAACCCTTTCCTAGGAGGCCTTCTCCCTCAACCAGGGTTATGTATTTGTGGAGGCAGTCCTTAATAAATCAGCTGAGAAATTTGAAAAGACTAGAGCTTGGTTCATTTGTGATAGTACTAGCCAAAAGTGGACTGCTAAAGCATTATAGTCCCTTCAAAAATGGTACTAAAGGGCAATTCAGAAGAAACCTTCTGATTTGGTAGAATTTTAAGTAGTCCTTTTATTTTCCATTATACTCTTCAGGAGGGAAAGGCTAAGGTCAGTTTTTATCAATTCTTTTTTTTTTAATTTTTTTTAACGTTTTATTTATTTGAGAGAGAGAGAGAGAGAGAGAGAGAGAGACACACAGCATGAGCAGGGGAGGGTCAGAGAGAGAGAGGGAGACACAGCATCTGAAATAGGCTCCAGGCTCTAAGCTAGTTGACAGCACAGAGCCTGACATGGGGCTCAAACCCACAAACCGCAAGATCATGACCTGAGCCGAAGTCGGACACTGAACCGACTAAGCCATGAGGTGCCCCAGTTTTTATCAATTCTTGACAGTAGCTAATGGTTCACACAGATGGATGCAGACCTGAATAAGACTGTTGACAGAAAGATTACAGTAAGGATAATGTAGATGGCCCTCTAGAAAGGACACAAACTTGCATCCTATATGAATTCTTACTAGAGTGCCCACAACTCCAGTAAAGTCTCTTAATAATCACATGGATATAAATGCATCTTTATCTTCCCTCTTCAATCTGATGCTTGTGCTCAACGGGCTTATGTGTGACCACAGGGTCAGTAACAGGCTGCATAAGCTAGCAGCTATGGAAGCTAACATACTACCTCTTCCCAAGGCCAATGTGGCTATCCACTAGTCAGTGCCCACTTCATCAGGAATATTAACCAATCCTAAACCCCTGATTTGTGACCAAACCTTGAGGAAACCAGTTAGTTACGTAATACCAGGCTAACTACACTGCGACCCCTCCACTGTTAAAGGGACAATGCTCTGCCCTCATTGGAACTAATTCTTTGGATTTGGATTGGCCTTCACTTTCTTTTACACACTTGACAACATCACCATATTATAAATGCTTTGTACATCACTACTACGGTATTACATAGACTGCCTCCAAAGAAACAAGTATCAGATAAGCATCCTGATGTCAAGAGGACTAATCCAGTAACTATCATCAACCAAAAACGGGCCAACAAAATAATGAAAGAGACCATTATAAGCTTAGATTCAACACCAGTTTTGGGTACCATCTTGCAAGATTGGGGTGTTATATTTTAGGACTGTGATATCTGCTCTGCCTAGCAATACATTTAGTACCAGCAAAATATGGTATTATCTCTTCCACAGCCAAAACATACAAGTCTAAAATATAAGGGGTAGAAATGTAGGTGGCCTTTCTCAAGGTTATAATTAATAGTCTATTAAAAATTGTATTTCTAGACCTGTGACTCAGGCTCTGCTGGTCCAAATGGCATAACATGTACTGGAAAACACATTAAATTAGTAATTATTTTACATAGTTGGATTAAAGGTAACTATCTTTGTTCTTTGTGATTTTCCAGGTTTTCCAAATTTTCTAGAATGACTCTGTATTAATTTACATTAAGACATAATTACTGAAGTAAAAAAAGCCCCACATCCAGCTCCAGAACCATATTGTCATTGAAAATGGCACTTAAGGAAAACAAAGAGTTGTAATGAATGCAAGGAGTTAGTAACAAAATGAGGTAAGATAGGAGAACTAGTTTTCCATTTTCTTTGATAGTGGTTATTACGTTGCATTCCAGAGCAATTACTGAAACATTTAAAATCTGACTAGCCTCAATTTCTTTGTTAAAGAAGAGAACTGTGTATCTTAAAAGATATGTGAAAGAACAACATAAACTGTAACTTCTCTAAAGGTATGAGTTACTATTACTAGTGGCAGGTGAGTGTTTATGTGCTCTGAGTTTTCAAAAACAAAAACAATAAAAATCTGTTACCTTTGGATTAAAATATCTACAAGACTGTGGCTGGGAGCCTCCAAACAGGGCTATGCGGTAGTCATGTTTCTTTCTTCTGGGCCTTGTGCCTTCTACTAATTCCTCTCTATCCTCTGGAGATAGCAGATGATACCTCATTCCACCTGTAGAAAAACACAGCAACTTTTCAAACAAAAACTTTAGGCACTTTAATGCTTTGAAATGGAAATAACCAAATAGTGCTTTTACTTCTGTAACTGTTTTTCTATTATCCCTCTATAGCATTTAAGGAAAGAGGGAGAAGAGGTAGGAAAATGTGTAAGGACTGGAGTCCTAACCAATTTATTATTCTCAGCAATCACTATTAGGCTAGGAACACCAAACCCACTTAATACTACACATATGTGAATTATCTGGCTCTTCAAGCAATAGTTGCCAAAATAATAATTACTGAAATTCAGATCTCCTAACTTAGCAGTTTTCAATCCTAACTATAAGTACATTGGAATCAGAAATATCTGAAACTACCAGACCAATAAAATAAAAAAAACTCTGTTAAGGCCCAGGCGCTAGTATTGCCACTTAAAATGTGGTTCAAAGCCCAGCAGCTTTAGCATCTGGGAGCTTATTAGAAACAGAGAACCCCAGAACCTACTAGGCTTAGTGAATCAGAATCTACATATTTAACAAAATCCCATGGTAACTGCGATATGCACTGCGAGAAGTAGATGCCTTAGATGATTTGAAAATGCAATGATAATTCAGAATTATTGTGATGTAACCTGATCCTTTTCATTTAGCAATTCCTTAATTTTGTCAATGGCCGTTTAACAATTAAGGACTTTTAAGGTATTATTTCACATCAGTGTGGGAAGGTGAGTTGCTCAATAAATCATGTTAGATAATGATATAAAGAAAAGTTATACTCCTACCTCATAATTTATTCTAAATTCCAAATCAACAGAATACCTGAGTATGCAAAAATCTCATAAATGTACTAAAAGAAATATACAAATTAAAAAAAAAAAAAAGCCCAATGGAGAAGCTAAGACAGAAAAACAAGCCATGAAAAAAACTGACTTTACATAAAATTTTAAGTTAAATTGCTGCATGGCAGAAAGAAAAAACAAAACCAAAAGATAATATCAAACTAAAAATATTTATCAAAAAAATATTTGTCAAAAAAAGGGCAAATATTGAAATATATGTTAATTAGATTAAGACCAGTTACTAACAGAAAATTCCATTAAGTAACTGAACACAGTTCACAGAAAAAGAACTAACTACAGACAACTCCTATTAAATATACAAAAAGATGCTCAAGTGCTCTAATTAGAGAAATGCAAATTAAATCATACTTGTTTACTTATCAAATTGGCCAAGATCAAATTGTCTGGACTCAGGGTAGAATATAGGTGTAGGTAAACACACGCTGCCTTCTACACAGTGCTGGTGGGGATGTGGGTGAATACATATTATTTGGAGGGCAACAGTGTGACCCACTGAAATTACAAATGCACACACTCTTTAGTCAGTGATTCTTCTTTCAGGAGTTTATCAACCTAAAGTTCCATTAGGAAAGTGGTTAAAAATTACTGTATATCCATACAATGGAGTATTATATGTGGTTGTTAATAAAAATGAAAAAGGGAAATATGTACCCATGGAATGAACTCTAAAAACTAATGTGGAATGAAAAAAAGCAATATGTAGCAGAGTACACAGTGTGATACCATTTGTGTTTTAAAAATTTATGTTTTATGCATATATACACATAATTATAAAATTTATACAAATATATGTATGTAAATGTGTACAAAGACTCAAGTAACCTCCAATATGAGGGGAAGAGGGGGTAGGGGGCAGACTTTTCAGTATATATCCTTGTATACCTTTTTGAATTATGTATGATATGCAGTACTATAGATCCAAAAATAAAATAATGGCTACAATTCTTAATACATGTAAAACACTTTCTTCATGATGCTGTGCTGTGCTTTCAAATATAAAGAGACAGGTTGGAGAAGTCTGTGAGTGTTTGAAAATCAATATTTAGCATGTCCTTCATTCAGAGTTTGAGTAGAAGCACTTTGTACTAGAACAGCAGGAGACCTTTGCAGTCAAGGCTCTGGCACATGCTTTAGGTCAGGGGTCAGCGAACTTTTTCTGGAAAGGGCCAGACAGTAAATATTTTAGGTTTGTGGGCCACATATGGTTTCTAACATACTCTCCATTTGTTTGATTTTATAATCCTCTTAGCTCAGGGCTACCTTTAGCCTGTGGAATGTAGTCTGCTGACCTCACCTTCAGCCCTCCTACTCCAAGTCTGATCTGTGGTTCTTGCCTGACCATCACTAGTAGCAGCAGTGCCTGGAAAGTTGTTAACAATACAAATTGAACCTAGACTTTCTGAATCAGAAATGCTGGGGTGTGAGAGCTACTGCTCTAGGAGGGCTCCACATAGACCACAGGTGTACTGTGGATACTCCTAACAAGAGAAGACAGGTAGCAATGGTTTGCAACCAACAGGTCACTGGGTAAAAGTGGCTGACTGTGGCCAACTGTGTTGACCCCTGAAGGAAGCATTAGCTGGGGCTTCACTGGTAGGCTCTTTCTCTATACGGATGGGGCTGGGGACAAATACTCTGACATCTTTCCTGAGGAGCTCTTTGTTCCATAGGCTTATTGCTTTGGGAGTTATTCCTTTGAGAGTCAAGTATTGTCATTTGCAAATTTTGAGTAAGAAGCTGGTCTGGCCCTTTGCTTCCAGTCTCAAAAGTCAGTGCTAGGGCAGATGGAGGAAGGTAACTAATGATCTGAAGAAAGGAGGTTAGAGGTCTTCTTTTCTCCATTTAGCTCTGTCCAGGTCCCAAAGCCTAGAGAGTTTTAGCTGCTTGTGTTAGTCAAGGAATTTTAGAACAATGTACTTTGTTTATTTTTAAAAAAGAAAAGAAAAAAATGTAATCAACACCTTGATTGGCTCTCTGGAATCCCTATACTTGGCTGGATTTCCAAAATAATCCTGCCTTCCTGTATCTAAATCAATTCAGAATCCACATAGGAACTAAATACTGTACTTGACTGAGATTGGCTACTTGTCTTTAACAGCTCACATCATGTATGAATAGGTGCTCTTTATCCAATGAAACCAGAAATATAACACACAGTGTGGGAATGGAGGCATGACAAAAAATCTGATTATTAACATATATGAAATCCAAAAAGTGAAAGCCCTAATCTAAACGCATCTTTTTGGTCCCAATTTTTTCCTTCATCTTTCTCGAGTTAAAATACTAGTAGCCGCCCAGGCTCTACTTCTTAAAACTCTCTCTATACCTTGGTTTTCAAGACACCAGTCTTTGGTTCAAGCAGTTTAGTAAATTCTCCTTTCCTGGTTCTTTTCCTCCTACCACTGCTTAAATGTAGGTATTCATAAAGATATGTCCTTAACTTATATCCTCTTCTTTTTTACTCTTCACACTTTAACTGGATTAAAATATTCCTAGTCTTTTAAAAATCCTTTATTTAACAAAAAGATAGTATGCCATATACTGTTTTATGCTTTTACAACTTATGAAAAATTTCCAAATTATTAGTCATTTAAAATATTTTTAGTACACACAAAGCATTCCATTGTATGGATATATCACAACACTTTTCCAATTTAAGGGACAATATTGGGTCAACCTACCTAAAACTATGCCAGTATTATTATGTAGTAGCAGGGTGATAAAGCTAATGAAAATTTTACTTAGCTCCCAAATTAACAGGCAAGTGATACTATTTAATTACTAGGACACTCAAACTTAATGCCACTCTTGAGAAAGATGTCTTAGGCATGAGGAAACATGCTCCTTTCTCTTTCATTTATTTCCTTAACTTGTGCCTGAAATCAGCTATACCTTAAATGGAATGTCCAGTTGAGGCACCAAAAACAACTTAATGGTTCAAAGTAGGTTCCAACTACCTTCTATGAGAGGCTTTCTTGAAAATCACATTAATTGAAATCTTACAGTTGGTCCCATTTGTGGATACTATCCATATGGTTTTTGGTTTAGGATGACTGGTAATTCAAGAGCCCAGAAGAGTTAGCATTAGTATACTTAGCATATTACAGTCATTACACTGCACTTCTCAGGCCTCTTCAAAGAATAAGCTAAACTTCCACTTACAGCAGCAAGACAGTTTAGATCTTCACACATACCTTCCAGGTACAAAATAACTTTGTGCTGGAAATAATAAATGTTAAAACATTGTTTTGTTTTAAATGTACTGCTAAGGGGTACCGGCTGGCTTAGTTGGTAGGGCATACAACTCAATCTTTGGGTTGTGAGTTTGAGCCTCAAGTTGGGGGTAGAGATAACTTAAAGTAGAAAGTAAAGAGTAAAAAGAGTAAAGTAAAATAAAATGTTAAAGTGGCAAAAATAATGCAAGATCAGAGGGTGAAAAATGAGAAAACTAAATACTAGAATGGTAAGCATTAAGAGAACCTGGACCTACTCTGAGGGCTTTTGAGAATATTGGAAACCTAGACATTTATTTTATTGGCCATATGAGGGAGAGAAAAATAAGGCCTTGGATTTATACAAGTGTTGTACCGGAGATCTTCATCTAAAGCCAAATCACTTGGACTTGTTTTATCTTTAATGAAAAAATAAGCCAAAAAAAAAAAAAAAAAAAAAAAAAAAAAAAANAAGTTTCCTTCAAGAATTTATAATGATGGCCCTGCTCCTATAAAATTTGAGGTTTGAATTTACCTTTTTGTAAATATAGGAAACCAGAGCCACGAAAAATTTAAAGTAGTCTTGGATTTTTCTGCCCCATGGCACTCGGCAAAAGCAAATACTATTCTCCTCTTGAGGAGAGCAGGGAACACTCACAGGTCTCCCAATATTCTTGGAGATTAATATCAAGCAAATATAAACTCATAATCCAAAATTACAAAACACATAAGGAATTAAGCCACCAGAAATAAGTCAAAACAATCAACAAATAGCAGCATTTGGTCTTCAAAGACTTCAGATATTGGTATCAACAAACATAAAACATAAAATAACTACATTTAAAATGTTTACAGAGATAAAAGAACTGAAAACATGAGCCAAGAAAGACTATTGAAAATGAACAGGCTGCTATGAAAAAAAAAAAAGAAATATTAATATTAAAAGCTGAAAGGATAAGTTAAACAATTGATTAGAAAAGAAAGAGGTGAAAGAAGAATTTGTGACCTGGAATATAAATGTGCAGGCTTACCAAAAATGCAACACAACGTGACAAAGACGAATGGAAAGTTTAGAAATCACAGAGGAAGGGCTTGCCAACATTTCTAACTACAAAATTTTTGAAGCCATGGCATTATTCGAAGAAAAAAATGGCTGAGAATTATCCAAAGGATGAAAAACACAGAATGCTGGACTCAGGAAATAAAACAAATACCAAGCAGGGTAAACTAAAGAAATGAACACCCACACACATTTGGTGCTAAACACCACAAAGCTCTTCTAAAGAAAAGGTCTTGTAAAAAGCCACAGAAAAAATTCAGATCATCTACAAAGATGACAACTAGACTAAGCAGGGATCAACAGTAATGATGAAGGCAGGGTGAAGTAGTATCTTCAAAGTATTCAATCTAGAATTATACACCCGGTTAACCTTTCATTTAAGAACAGGAGGAATAGGGGTGCCTGGGTGGCTTAGTCGGTTGAGCGTCCGACTTTTGCTTAGGTCATGATCTCGCGGTTCGTGGGTTCGAGCCCCGCGTCGGGCTCTGTGCTGACTGCCAGCTCAGAGCCTGGAGCCTGTTTCAGTCTGTGACTCCCTCTCTCTGACCCTCCCCTGCTCACGCTGTCTCTCTCTCTCTCTCCTAGAAATAAAACATTAAAAAAAAAAAGAATAGGAGGAATAAAAAGACATTTCCAGATAATCATTTACAATGGTTGTAAATAACAATTGTAATTGTAAACAGCAATTTATAACAAACAGACCATAAATGTAGAAATATGGAAAATAATCACAAAAGGTCTATGATACAAGAAGAAATGGTGGGCAAAGAAACTAGCAAACATGGATATATCTAAACACTCACTATATTTTTTAAAAAATTATAATGTCCCATGTCGAAAGCAAAAAAAAAAAAAAAAAAGAGAACAAAAATACAGAACAAGAAAACATATAGAGAGATAAACTGAATTAAAATGTCCTAAGACCCTTGTTTTCTAGAGGGTAGAAATATTTATCTACCTATTTTATGGGTTTTTGTTTTTGTTTTTTTTTTGAGAGAGAGAGAGAGAGAGAAAGCGCACAAGCAAGTGAGGGGCACAGACAAGAAGAGACAGAATCCCAAGCAGGTTCCTCACCATAAGGGCAGAGCCCAGTGAGGGGCTCTTACTCTCTGCAACTGTGAGAACATGACCTGAGCCGAGACAAAGAGTTGGACGCTTAACCGAATGTACTACCCAGGTGCCCTGAAATATATATATTTTTAAGTTTATTCACCTATTTTGAGAGACAGAGATAGTGCAAGTGGGGAAGGGGCAGAGAGAGAGAGAGAGAGAGAGAGAGAGAGAGAGAGAGAGAGAGAGAGAATCCCAAGTAGGCTCCATGCTGCCAGCTGTAGAGTCCATTGTGGGGCTTGAGCCCACAAACCATGAGATCATGACCTGAGGTGAAATCAAGAGTAGGACAAGCTTAACTGACTGAACCATCCAGGTGCCCCTGGAGGAGGGTAGAAATATTAATGTTCCAGGTACATATATCAAAATATAAAGGATAACTATTAAAAAGATTGATACAGAATATAAAACTTCTCAAACAGTTGAAGGAAAAAATGAAGGGAATAAACCTCAACCCAAAAGGAGATGAAAAAAGCACAGAAAAATTAGGATGAACAAAAAATGTGAAATAAGGTATTAGAAATAATTAAAAATATAATGGTACATACAATAAATTAAATGGAATATAATTTACCTGTTAGACAATAGGAAAGGGTTTAAAAAAGAAAATGAAGTTATATGCTGTTTTTAAGAGATCTAACTAAAATATAAGGACACAAAATGTTTGAGAAAAAATGAATGGATATATATATATAAGCTAAGAAAATAGTAACCAGATAAAAAGTGGTTTAGTTACAAAAATAGCTGATAAAATAGAGAAAGGAAGAATCATTATTAGGGAAAAACATCACTACATAATGATAAAAAGTTGCATTCACCAGGGAGATAATATTTCTAAACTCATATTTGGAACCCTCAAAATATAGAAAAGAAAAATTAACAGAATTACAGAAGAGATCCACTATAGTGGGTGAATATAATACAACTTTGTCAGGAACTGATAGATTAGTCCAAAAAATAGGTCATAAAAGATACAAACAAGACAATTTTACAAAAATTGACAACTTTCAATAAATATTAAAAAACTGATATCTGATCATAATTTTCTTAGACCACAATGCAATTAAGTTAAAAATCCATAACCAAAGGCATTTAAAAGCATACATCTATTAAACTTATTGGTCATAAGAGAAAACATAATGGAAATTAGAAAGTATTTTGTAAAGCAAGTTGCAGAATACATACAGTATACCATTCATGTAGCATTTAGAAACACTGCAAAAACAATACTAAATGTTGCTTACATATATGGTAACTGTTTAAATAAATAACTGTATGGTAATCAAACACCATATTCAAGGTTGTTGTTTCCTCTCAGGTAGAAGAATGTGAGCTGTCACTGGAGAGGAATACATTGGATGCTTCATCTGTACTGATTTCTCAAGGTGCTAGATAAGTTCATGAATATTTACATTATTATTTTTTATATCTTTCTGTACAGCTTAAATATGCATACTATATTTTAAAACAACAACAATTACAGTGATTTTGCCAAAATACTCAAACTTTCAGAAAAAATACTTCTGGGTGTTTATTAAAGTTTACAGTTTAGAAAAACAAAAGTACTGTCTTAATTATAGACATCCACTCTATTCAGATCCATCTAGTACCACACACATAGAGCCAACCACAGTCAAAACCCAGGTCCACACCACTAGGATTAAAGATATTTCATTAAAGGAAAATACAAGGCTGTCATTTATCATCATTATTAGTTATTTGCACACTGTCATGAAAAGGCTATTTAAGGTAACCAGGCAGTGTAACAAAAGGTATAAATAGCATAGGGGAAAAGCCAAAATTATCATTACTTGCAGATAAAGGATTAAATCCCTAGAAAAAGCAAGAGAAATCAACTGAAAAAGTTTTAAAAAGATGAGTAATGACTAATGCAAATACAATTCACATTAGCAACAACAAAAATATCTACAAAAAGATTTTAAGAAATGTATAAGTTATAAAAAGAAAATTATAAATTCTCCAGGACATATAATTTAAATGAGGTGCAACAATACTAAAAAGGTACTAGAAAGAAATGGAAGAGAAACTGATTTTTGTGTGTATATAGATAAGTAGAAATTTAATTTATGATGTTTCAAATCAGTGCGAAAAGATGAATTATTCAATAAAGACATTGCGCCATCTTGCTAGACATTTAAAGGGAAAAAAAGCTAGATTCTTATGTATTCAAATAAATTTCAGTGATACAAAGTTTAAACATTTTTTTTAAAAAGGAGAAAATAAGAAATCCATTAAGTGCACAAAAGCATTTATGAAATTAAAAAATCATCTTGGAATAAGGAAGACATTTCCAACTACATCCCTAAAACTAGATTCAGATTTAACAATACCAAAACACTGATTCAGATTTAATGATAAAAGGAACTTGAGACTGAATGTTTATTTTAAGACCTTTTTTCTCCTCTTCTTTTGAAAGCCATCCCAAACAACGAGGCAAGAAACAAACTCTACCTTTGATAATACCAGAAGATCTGTATAACCTTGAAACTCAGTAAGTGAAGACATAGCAGATAGAATGTTAAACTGAAATGGTTGTGGGGACACCTGGGTGGCTCAGTAAGTTGAGAGGCCAACTTCGGCTCAGGTCATGACCTCATAGTTTGTGAATTCAAGCCCTGCACTGGGTTCTGCTGATGCCTGGGGCCTGCTTGGGATTCTGTCTCCCTTTCTCTCTGTCCCTCCCCTGCTTGCTCTCTCTCTCTCAAAAATAAATAAACTTAAAAAAAATGTGTGTTTACTCTGATTACCCTACAATTCAGGCCAAGAACCAAGAGCCCATTCACATATATAGTGTTACCTATTGGTTTCACTAATAACTTATTATGATCTTATAAATATGATTCACAGATGACACATTTAAGAAAAGCTTCCAACAACAAAAACAGAAAAATAAAATTCAAAGGTAATATAGAAAATGCAGACAAAATAAACATGAAAGGCACTATAATGCTACTTCAGAATAAGGTATTACAGTCATGAAATAAGGAATTAGAATAAGTAAAAGCTCACAGAAATTAAAAAATAATAGCTGAAATAAAAGTGGTGATAGAAAAATTAAGGTTGTCTCCTGGAAGATAGATCAAAGAAGCAAAGATGGAAAATGAGAGACAAGAATAGAGACTCAAGTGTTGAAGAATCACAGTAACCAAAAACAGAGAAATGAGAAAGTTATAACTGAAAAGATAACATTCAACATGATTACTAAAAACAACAACAACAACAACAAAAACCCAAAAACCAAAAACCAACTTACATTATCATGAACTTCCAAAACGTCACGGATATTAAAAAAAAAATCTAAATGGTTACAAAGAGGAATAAAAAAATGAAAGGATCAGACTGGCATCAGATTTCTCAAAAATAACATTGGAAGCTAGTTAATAATGGAGCAATGTCTTCAAAACTCTAACTGAAAATGATTTTCAATATAATTCTATACCCAGTTTAACTATCCTTCAACATTTTATGGTAAAATAAATATAGGAGATTCATCAAGTCTCCAAATATTTACTGATGACATACTCTTTCTCAGGAACCTGTAAGGGGATACATTCCATTCAACAGGGAGAATTAGAAAAGGGGAAGACCTGGGGTCCTAGTAGGCAGTAGATCTAACAAAGGAGAGGAGCGCCCAAGACAGCAGAGAAGGGAAGTTCCAGGACAAGAAGTGTGCCTCAGAGTCATAGTGCAAATAGTCCATACTGGAATACATAGAAGGAAGGCTCTACGAAGGATGTTTCCAAGAAAGAAAAGCAAAAGATTGTTTAATTGTAGAATTTTATTAAGTAGTAGTTTACAGAGGGGTTGGGACTTAGCCTGAAAGCCAAGAAAAACTAAGTAAATGAAAAAATATGGCAGTTATTGGCTCCAGACCAAAAAGAAAAAAAATCGATCACAGTACATTATCTGGCTGAGTAAACTAAAAAGGAAACACTAGGGGCACCTGGGTGGCTCAGTCGGTTAGGCATCCGGCTTCAGCTCAGGTCATGATTTCACAGTTCGTGGGTTCAAGTCCCACGTTGGGCTCTGTGCTGACAGCTCAGAGCCTGGAGCCTGGTTTGGATTTTGTGTCTCCCTCTCTCTCTGACCCTCCCCTGCTCATGTTCTGTCTCTCAAAAATAAATAAATGTTAATTAAAAAAAAAAAAAGGAATCACTAAAAACAAAGTACATGAAAGCTATCATACACAAAAGGAGACAGGGCCCAAGTAATTTTTACCTTCCATCACACACATTCCTATAAAATGAGGGCTGGGGCTAAGTCTCCTCCAGGTAGATAGCTAAGAACCTCAGTGGATTATTAATCTAAAAAAGCTAGGTCCTGGGGCACCTGGGTGGCTAGGTCACTTAAGTGTCCGACTCTTGGTTACGGCACAGTTCATGGGTTCAAGCTCCACATTGAGCTGCTCCATGCTCTCAGTTGGGAGCTGCCTGGGATTTTCCCTCTCTCTCAAAATAAATAAATAAACTTAAAAAAAAAAAAAAGAATAAAAGAGCTAAGTGTTGAATGGAGTCTGATCCATTCTAAAGGGTTTTAAGCCCATGAGAAACTGGCTACAGGATCAAGTTATAAATGGATATTAAGGCAACTTACTTATCACCATCTTAAGGCATTCAGGATTGTCTTGAATAAGCGGTTCAGCTTGTACTGTTTTACTTAAGAAATTCTTTGATATAAGAGGAAACCTGACTTTAGCAAGGATATCAACCATAAATGGCTGGCGATTAGGTTCATCATATTTCAACCATCTGACAGCAGCATCATAAACCTAAGGGGGGAAAGACAGCATAGTAAAGTTCTTAGAAGGCAGCAACATTTCCAATTACCTACGTTTACTCTCACATTGAAGGTCAGGGGAGGATCTCATAAAGACACAACCACTTCTTCCCAATATTTTATTCAGACATTTTCTTTCATTCCCTAACACTTGGCTGTACTTCCTAACAGTTTATACACAGCTCTAATGATTCTTATAAGTAATATATTTTTTAGAATTACTAGTATATAATGTAATGACACGGAGGATACTGAATTTTTTTTTTAAAACAAAATATAACTTCTTTTCAGAAGGAGCTATGATGTACATTTCTACTGAAACAGATCTATTAGTCAATGATAGTGTCAATACGTGTTTACTTGGTACCAGGGACATAGTTTAATTTCCTAAGAGGATGTCCATCTTAAGAGAAATGAAGTTCATTATGATTTTTATTTTAATATATTCCTGAATTGTGAACTGATAGACTTATCTGCTACCAGAAACTTTATGATATAAGAATTCTATTTTTTAAAAAATACATTACAAATTATGTAAGAATTGTTTTCAAAATAGTACTGTAGCATTTACCTCTCCAAGTGCAAGTTTATCAACACAACTTGATTTATGAATCACTAGTTTTTTATTGTTATTGTTGTTTTAAAGTAGGTTCCATGCCCAATGTACAGTCTGAGCTCATAGCCATGAGACTGAGTCACATGTTCTAGTGACTAAGCCAGCCAGGTGCCCCACAAATCAGTTCAGACACACTGAAAACACACCCATTATTTCATAAACAAACATAACTGCTACATGTTTAAGCTACTTAAATTAGTTAATTTGGGGTTGGTGTTAATATGGCGTAATTTCTGATCTCCATATGAAGTGATTTTTTATGGACATCGGTCTATTTTTTTTTAAATAAACTTTCAATCTTGGAAAAGTTTTTGATTTACAGAAAAACTGCAAAGATAGCACAGAGTTTCCATATACTCTGCACCCAGTTGTCATAATGTTACATTAGTATGATCCTCTTATCACAACTAATGATCCATTATTAACTAAAGTCCGTATTTCCAAAAACACTTTAGGTTTTTATCGATTTTTTTCTCTGTCCCATAATCCCATAAGAGATACCACAACACATTTATTCATTATGTCACCTTAGGGTCTTCTAGACTATGACAGTTTTGCAGACTTTCCTTGTTTCTGATTAGTTGGACAGTTTCAAATTCTGGTCAGGTTATTTTGTGAAATGTCTCTCAATTTGGGTTTGTCTGATGTTTTTCTCATGATTAGACTAGGATTAGTTTTTTGGCAGAAAGATTACAGAGGTGCCATGCCATTCTTCTTATTATATGAAGGGTACCTGATATCAACATGACTTATCACTGACGGTATTAACCAGTAAAGTAATGCTCATCAGGTTTGACAATCTGTAGGTAATATTTCCCAGGTTCCTTCAGAATGGTTATTTTTAATGCCCTTTCTATAATCCATATAAGTCAGTTAATTTTGGTCATAGTTCACAGAACTAAGGTGTTTTTTTGTTTGTATTTCCCTAGTCAGGTCTTCCAGGTCCAATCTGTCAACTTGTAGACTAATATAATGCTCTGGGTCATGAAGACTGGACACAAAGAGCTCAGTGCTAATCTCTTACCTTGAGAACAAAAGTAACTCAAAGCATGTGATCTTACAGTACCTCTATTAGTTTCCTATTGCTGATATAACAAATGAAATACAGAGAAGGATATGGGACTGAAAACAGGGATTAAATTAATGTCTGCATTTCAAAGTGTTAGTCCACCCAGCTCCCAAATGACTGTACCCAGCTTACACCTCTGTCAGTTTATTTGACAGTTCTGGAGGTTGAATCCAAAATGGGTCACAATAGGCCAAAATCAGTGGGTCATCAGGAATGCCTGAAGGCTCTAGAGGAGAAAGCATCTCCTTGCCTTTTTCAGAGTCTACCAGGCTCCTGCATTCGTTGGCTTGTGGCCTCTTCCTCCATCATCAAAGCCAGCAGTAACTGGCCAACTCGTTCTCACACTGCATCACACTGACAGTGACTCTTCTGCCTCCTTCTTCCACATTTCAAGGACTCTTGAGATTACACTGGGCCCACCTGGATCATCTCTTCATCTCAAAGATCTTTAACTGCATCTGCAAAGTCCTACTGCCTTGTAAGGTAACACACTCACAGGTTCCGGCGATTAGGATGTGGATACCCTTGGGGGGAAGCACTGTTCTTCCTACCATGGTGCCCAAATAACTTCATTTCTACCAAACAGCCTATCTCTCAAAAGAGCAAGCCTTAAAAGCACCCAAGACTTACTTTTCCTAAGAAAAAGACTTTGGAATACTCTGTTTAATGTAAAGAACACGTTCTCTCACACTAGGATTCTTTCCTTTGTCATGTATCCAAGCACGAAACATAAGAAATCAATAAGGATATTTTACTAAGAAAAAAGTGAGAAGACAATTTGGTCACCTGATCCTCTGCTCTCACAGTCAGAGTGTCCTGGTTGAGGAGATGTGTAACTCGCTTGACATCAAGTTGCAGAAATTCATCAGTTTTGTAAACTTCAGTAAAATGCTGATGAATAAAGTCATCTGCAGTTGCTTTCAATTCAGGACAGTCCAGACATTCTGCTAGCACACTTATACCTACACATAGAAAGAAATCAATGAATAGAAAATCACTTTACAAATCCCCAAACACACATTGAAAACAAAGTAGGACTCCAAAAACTGAGGCTGAATGAATTTAACAAATGTGGATCCTTTTCTGTTCTACTGGTTTATTCCTTTGCCAATACTATACTTAATTAAATATGGCCAATATTGATACTTTGTAGAAAAAGCCCCTTCAATGTTTTTTCATATTTTTCTTGGCTGTTAAACATTTTCTCTTGCAAACAGATTTTAAAATAAGCATATAACATTCTACTGTAAAAATTCCTGATATAATTTGACTTAGGATTGCACTGAATTTCTGGATTACTGTGAGGGACTGTTCCACAACATGGAGGAGCTCCTCTTAGGAACACGACATGTATCTCCACTTAGATTTTTTACGATCTTCAATGTAATTACACAGCTTTCTTTATATAAACCCTTATACATTTCCCATTCAGCCTTTTCCTAGCTGTTCTGTTTTTTTTGAGAGGGAAGTGTCCCACACCCCTCAACTGGTTATTAATGTTCCATCTCAGGAATCTGTAAAGTACTGTCCATGAGCTAAATCCAGCCCACAGTCAGCTGGTCAGCAACTAAAAACATTTTTCATGTTTTTATTTTTATTAAAAAAAAATTTTTTAATGTTTATTTATGTTTAAGAGAGAAAGAGAGACAAAGTGTGATAAGGGGAGGAACAGAGAGAGAGGCAGACACAGAATCCGAAGCAAGCTCCAGGCTCCAAGCTGTCAGCACAGAGCCTGATGCAGGGCTCGAACTCACAAACTGCAAGATCATGACCTGAGCCGAAGTCGGTCGCTTAACTGAGCTGCCCAGATGCCCCAATGTTGCTAAAGGGTAATAAAAAAAAAAAGCGGGGCAGAGGGAAAGGGAAAAGAAGTGTCAAGAACCATATGTGACATGTACATAACATATGAAGCCTAAAATATTTAGCTATCTGGCCCTTTACAGAAAAAGTTTGCCAATCCGTCTTCTAAATAAATCCACTGATTATTGTGTGTAATTCTGTTGCAGGCCTCCCTTCAAAGTCAGAAGTTGAATTTTTTTCAGATCATTATCTTTGATTTTCTGCGTTTCAACTCATGTTTCTAAAGATAATGAGTTTTGATGCTTTCACATTTATACCATAGAGATTCTCATAACTGATGCCTGCTAATGAACTTGTCAGATTAACTGCTATTTTCTAATACTAACCAATGCCATGGCATGCTGGATGCTCATGGTGAGCAGTCAGCTATAGCTATGTATGTATGCTCCCAGCAGAGAGTGGGTATCTTCATCAAGAACCAATATTTGTTTATGAACTAATTTCTGGCAGTTGAATTGTTGTAGTTATGCAACCCAATTAAATACCATGCAGTTCAATAAAATATGAATGTGAAAAGAAAACAGGTGTTTCTATGAAAACCAATCTTAAGATTTCAGACAAACTTGAGAAAAGCTCAAATTAGGCATGACCAAGACAAGTGCTAAGAGCTGGAAAAACACTGCAAAATTCTAGGGGGACTCTACACTTAGACTAAGTTCTCAATTCATTTCAAGGAAACTAAAATTTAAAAAACATTATATATATTATTGGTGTGATTTATGTAAGACATGACATGGATCAGTACTGAAAGAATAGGTATGGGCCTCACAAAGCCTGGAAGATTGGTATACTTACGTCCTATATTAAACACTTTTATAGCAGAGACTCTTTTATTTAACCACTCACTGTTTTAATGACATTTTAAATTAGACTAATGTCTAATTTAACTTGTGTTCTGATTATGCCTGTTAAGGAAGTTTTTACTGCTTCCTTATTTTTTCTTGACTGATCGCATTAATGGAAATCTCCAGCAGAAAGTTGAATAGTGGCATGTTTCCATGTAAAGAATATTTGCTATTGGTTTCAGACACAGGTTAATTAGACACTCTATTTCTAGTTTAAGATTTTTTTTCCAAATATTGAGAATGGGTACTGAAAATATAAAAGTGCCTTCAGCATCTGTTGCTATGATTATAGATTTTTTCCCCCTATAGCTTGGTAGTAATATTAAATGGTGTTATTTAAAAAAAATTTTTTTTAATGTTTTATTTATTTCTGGGGGAGACAGAGAGAGACAGAGTGAGCAGGGGAGGGTCAGAGAGAGAGGGAGACACAGAATCTGAAGCAAGCTCCAGGCTCTGAGCTAGCTGTCAGCACAGAGCCTGATGTGGGGCTCGAACCCATGAACCGTGAGATCATGACCTGAGCCGAAGTCGGACGCTAAACCAACTGAGCCACTCTGACGCCCCTAAATTGTGTTAGATTCTTGAACATTCAATCATTTTGACATTTCTGAAGTAAATCCTACTGGGTCACAAAGTATTATTATTATTGTTTTAATTAACAAACTTTAATTTCCACAGCAGGTGTAGATTTACAACAAAATTTAGTAGAAAGCAGAGTTCCCATATACTTCAGTTCTACACATAAACAATCTCCTCCATTATCAACATCCTACACCAGAGTGGTAAAGTATTATAATCATTGTTTCTTTTAAAAAATTTTTTTAGATGTTTATTTATTTTTGAGAGGGAGGGAGGCAGAGTGTGAGTAGGGGAGGGGCAGAGAGGCAGACACAGAATCTGAAGCAGGCTCCAGTCTCCAAGCTGTCAGCACAGAGCCTGACGCAGGGCTCGAACTCATGAACTATGAGATCATGACCTGGGCCCAAATTGTATGCTTAACCAACTGAGCCACCCATGTGCCCCATAAATCACTGTTTCTAAGTGAAACTAAAATCACATGTGTGTGCACACATATGTTCTCTATCCAGTGCTGGCATCTCAACATCCTACCTTTGTAGAATAAAGTTTTCTATCCATGGGTCTATTGATTTACAAAAATTTAAGCAATATAGAATTAATCTATTGCTTGAAAGCTTGGTAGAATTAACACATAAAACCATCAAGCCTAGTACATTTGCTGGGAACAAATCTTTACCTTTTCAACATTTCTATTTCTGGGTTTCAACTTTTAAAGACAACTTTGATTATTTGTATTTTGTGCTCATAATTTGATATTGTTTCTTTGACCTTTTCTAATTCTTGTTTGTTTTATGATCTTTCCTTCCGCATTAGACTTGTTGACTTACTTTATACCATTTTTTGAAATAATTAGCTTTTGTTTACCTGGCCAAGTCTACAGTCTATTAGTGTTTTCTATTTTATTAATTTTGCTTTCAAAGATATTTTCTTCTACGTTCATTAGATGTTTAAAGCTTTTCCCCCCCTATACCTCTTTGAGTAGAATACTCAGTCAAGGAAAGATAAAAATACATGCATTTATTTGGAAAATATTTTAAGACAACAAATTCTAAGAAATACTTTGGTCACTGGGGCACCTGGGTGGCTCAGTCAGTTAAGCATTTGACTTCAGCTCAGGTCATGATCTCATGGTTTGTTGGTTTGAGCCCCTCATTGGGCTCTCTGCTGTTAGCGCAGAGCCTACTTTGGATCTTCTCTTTTTCTCTGCTCCTCCTCCTCCTCTCTCAAAAATAAACATTAATTTTTTTTAAAGTACTACTTTGGTCACATTCCAAAGGTTTTGGTTGGTTTATTTGATACTTACTGTCATATATTTCCATTTGGCCTATAAGTTCATTTTTAATACCTCTTTAAAAATTTTTTTCTAAATAATTCCTCAGTAAGTGTTCAGAATGTAGTGGGAGGAAATAGCTTTCCTTTTGAGGTTAGTCCACAGCTTTACTGAACTGTAATCAGTGGATATAGACTGTCCCTTCTTTTAGGTGCTCCAGATTGTGTGTGGCTGGTGAGAGATATTTGTGAACCCTGGAGGGGGTGTTTGAAGACTGTATGTGTTCTCTGATTACTGAGTGAAAACACTCTGCGGTATCTACTTCAACAAGTTTGTATTGTTCAAATTCTCACACTTTTCCTAAGTTTGATTTGAGATTTCTATGCAATTGTGTGTGTGTTGTGTGTGTGTGTGTGTGTGTGTGTGTGTGTTTGAACTCCCAACCCCGAGATTAAGTCACATGTTTCACCAACTGAACTGAGCCAGCCAGGCACCCACCTAGGCAATTCTATGAGTTACTCAAAAGCTTCCAATAAATTCCTTTTCTGTTTAAACTAACAAAGTCAGTTTATTTGACTTGCAACTAAGGAAGCTGACCCAGCACATCTCTATCTTGAGATCTTCACCTCACTTTGCTGTAGTAATTCCCCCAACACTTTCCTCAGAAGGCTACAGGTAGATTATACACGGTGTTTTTCCAATATCTCAAATGAACAATGTTTTTAAGTGTAATTCTTTTTTTCTCCCTCTACCATTTGAATATCTAATGCTATTGTCTTCTAACTTCCAGTTGCAGATAAAAAATTAATGTCATTCTGATTCTTTTTCTTTTATAAGTAACCTTTTACGTTAATTATCTATTGGTGCAGGAAAAACAACCCCAAAACTTAGTGGCTCAAAGTAACAAAAATGTATTATTTCTTGCACTTCTATGGGTCAAGTGGTTGGTTCTTTTGATCTGGGCTGGTTTAGCTAAATCTGCAGTCAGTTGGATGCTCAGTGGGACTGGATGTCTAGCTTGGGCTCATTCACATACCTGGTAATAGGCAAGCTGGTTGGTGAAGGAGACATCAGCTTGTATAGCTCATCTGTGCCCCAACTGGTCTCTAATCTTCTTTTCATGATGGCAGAAGAGTCCCCAGCAGCAAAGCAGGGCAAGCCCCAAAGCACATTTGTTTAAGCTTTTTGCTCATGTCACATTTGCAAATGTCCCATGGGCTAAAGCAAGCCATGTGGCCAAGCCTAGGTTACAAGGGGAAAAAGACTCCACTTCTTGATGGAAGAGCTACAGTTACATATATAAAGGGGTATACATACAAGGATGAAAAGAATTTGTGACCAATTTCTGGTAAACTATCGTATCTTTTCCTCTAAAAGCTTATAAATTCCTTTTTGACATTTTTAAAAATTAAGATACAATACATGCAACATAAAACTTACCATTAGTGATTTAGTATATTCAACATGTTGTGTCACCATCACCACTATCTAGTGCCAGAGCATTTTTATCACCTCAGTTTTCTTGGGGCACACGGGTCACTCAGCTGGTTAAGCATCCGACTTTTGATTTCAGCTCAGGTCATGATCTCACGGTTTGTGAGACCAAGCCCTGTGTTGGGCTCTGCACTGACAGCACAGAGCTGCTTGGGATTCTCTCTCTCTCTGCTCCTCCCCCATTCAGGCTCACTTTCTCTCTCTCAAAATAAATAAACATTTAAAAAAAACCAAAGAAGTTCTTACTTGATTTTGTAGGCAAAAAATATCACTAGGATATGTTCAGGAGAAGAAAATCTTTACTGCATCAGGTCTGGTCGTTGGTACAACTTAGTGTTAAAGTTTTTTAAAACCCAAATAAGTTTTCTTTTATGATTTCTTTGATATTGCTTTCCTCTACCTGTTCTTTCTGGAATTCCTACTTCATATCAGTGTCTCCGTATCTTCCTTTCATGTCTTTTATGTTTTTACTAATGATTTCCATTTCTGTGCATTTTTGTGTTATCATAAGGCAGTTTTCTCTATTTTCTTTAATTTGATTTTTAGGAACATCCATTCTGTTTCAGTTCAATTAAATTTTAAGGGAAATCATGGCTCTCCTTTCTTTTTTAAGGTCTCCATTTCTTAAATGAAAATTGTCAAAAAAAAAAAGGGGGGGGCACCTGGGTGGCTTAGTCAGTTGAGTGTCTGACTTCAGCTCAGGTCATGATCTCACAGTTCGTGGGTTCGAGCCCTGTGTCAGGCTCTGTGCTGACAGTTCAGAGCCTGGAGCCTGCTTCACATTCTGGGTCTCCCTCTTCTGCTTGTGCTTTCTCTCTCTCTCAAAAATAAATAAAGACTAAAAATTTTTGAAAAAACAAAGAAAGGAAATTGTCTACAAGAGCCATTCGTTTTGGCTGTTTAGCTTGATTTCTGTCCTTCAAACTAGCGGGTTTCCTTTAACCTGGTATGATCTTTGCCCAATTCCCTCAGGTGCCATGGGTGCCTCTAAGCATTCAGCTTGTTGGGATCTCCTGGGCAGCAGAGAACTGACAAGCAGTAAAAAGAAAAACAGGAGTTCTCCAATCAGCTCACAGGGAGAGCCACCTCAGGGCTATAAAGAATGCAGGCAGTTCCCTAGGGTACTGAGACTCGCTGCACTTGGCTCAACTGGCTGGGCCACTATCTCTGCCCCAGGCTCAGTCAGAGAATCAGGCTCTCTCCTAGGCTGCTAAGCTATTCTTCCTCTCAGCTTTGAAAACAATGATCCAGAAGGCATCCAGAAGTAACACTCCCAACTGGTCTCCTCAGAAGCCCAAAGCCTATGATGTGATTAGCACAAACTTGCTCCAGGTTCCACCATATCCACTCGCTACTATGGCTTTTTTTCCTAGTTAAATCACCTGGTTGGAAATTTAGAGTGCTAGGGAGAGGTAGGAAAAAATACTTAAGCCATCGTCTTCCAAAAAACTCCTTTGAATTTATTTTATAATAAATTTTGTGAGACTATATATTT
The DNA here is from genome assembly GCF_008692635.1 of Crocuta crocuta. NCBI lineage: Eukaryota > Metazoa > Chordata > Mammalia > Carnivora > Hyaenidae > Crocuta > Crocuta crocuta. The sequence goes on from NW_027532002.1 coordinate 12,576,169, forward strand.
ATACAAGGAGAGTAAGTAAAATCTCAGGAATATAAATTTTATTGATGAATAGAGCCCCAAACTGTGGCCCAGAGAAATAGAGGGATTCACTCCAGAGTGTTTCTGCTGCACAGATGAGATTAGAACTGGCCTTTTATTTCCTAACATATGAGTCTTTTACTTTGTGAAAGTAAATTAAGTAAAATAAATTCCACCAGTATATTCACTTGCACAGCTATTTCCTGTCCTGTTCCATGTGGTCCATTTCCTTTTCTGGATACTAGACACAAACACATTCCCATCCCCATTGCCTGCCTTTTATCCCTCCCTAAAATTTATCCTGTTTCCTATTTACCTGCCTGCTAAGATCTTTTACTCTGTATTCACAGTAGGGGTGTGTGACAGATGGAGTAATGAACTGTCTAGTAGGAGGGGAGCCTAAAAACAGGGGACAGAGAAGGCTTGTAAACTTCTCATGTGCCTCTAGGAGCCCTTTGTCCAGCTGTTGACTTCTTTTTATCAGCACCTCTCATCTTCTCTCTTGTGTCAAAAATCTTTGCATTGGCTGGATTCTCAGGCCTGTCTCTCTATTGCCCTTGATTCAGCTTTCCTCCCCTCCCTGCTTTCCTAGGACTCCTACCCTGATTCTCTTCCCCTCTGAATCACAGCAAGGGTAGGAAAATATAACTACAAAAATCTGGATGTTCATTTATATGCCCCTAAAGATTATTTCACAGTGGAAAGCATACCATATCACACCCTGGAAAACTCTGATCAACTATTTCTGCTTTTCCTGACATGAAATATGAAATACTTTATTAATGGGTTTAAAATAGAGTGCTGAGGCACTTGGTTGGCTCAATTGGTTAAGCATCTATCCAACTCTTGGTTTCAGTGCAGGTCATGATCTTGCAGTTTGTGAGTCTGAGACTGTATCAGGCTCGGCACTGACAGCGTGGAGCCTGCTTGGGAATTCTCTCTGCCCCTCTCCTGCTTGCGACTGACCTCTCTCTCAGTCTCTCTCTCAAAAATAAGTAAATACTTAAAAAAATAAAAGAAAATAGAGTACCATAGCAGTCTATTAGTGTCTTAATTTACAGTTTAGGATATGTAAGTGTTCTAGTATACAATAACATATTTAATAATAGGGAGAGGCAACATGGGATAGTAGTTAAGAACAAGATTACCTGAATTCCAACTCTAGCTCCTCCACATACTAGCTATAAGACCTCGGGTAACAGACACAACCTGTTCTGTCATCTCTGATAGACCAGAGCAATCATAAGTACTTCAACAAAGGTGAACATTCATGTTTATGATATGCCACACCACCACCAGATGCAATCCTTACTTTTTGTTCTAGATACACAAAAACTCATTATTAAAACTATTTCATATTTTGGAAAATGTAATGGGCTTGTTGCTTCTCAGGTTAATAGGCATCTCCCTAAGAGTCTCTTAAAATGTATTTTAAGTGTATTTTCTAGTAGACAATGTCTTTAAAATTAAATGAGGACACTTAGAATGACACTTTTTTTTCTTTATTAAAATACACATTAAAGTTTGTTTTGGTTTTTATTTTAAGTAGGAATACGATTTCTTACCAAGACAATTTGAAGCATCAACTTGTTCTTTCAAAAAATCAACACACATTTTCTTCACAGGTTCAATTTGGTACTGGTTTGCTGCATCTAACAAAGACTGAACGTTGTTGCTATTCACAGAAATTCTGCAAAGAAGTTAAAGTACATTTAATTTCCTATAATTTTTTATTATTTAAATAATGCTATTGTAAATTGTATCCTACTAGCCCCCAAAATTAAACACAAAATTAAGCTTTTCAGTCCTTGCTTGCATTAGTATGGCATAAGCTACTCAAACTTCCCCATCCTTGTGGTTTTTCCTGTTGAAGAATCTGGAGCACATCACTTTGTCTACCACTCTGCCATGGTAGATCCCAACCTTACTCCTACACAATAGAAATGATCCTTCTTAACTTACCTAGCAGTATAAGCAAATTCCACAAGTTGTTCAATAATGTCAGGTTCAGCATCTTTGAGTTCAACTTCAAAGGACTTTGATTCAAGCATGTTAGCTAAAATGAAGAGAAGAAATATAAATGACATGACTATTATCACTAGGTTAACTGAGGACCAGATCATTCCAGGCCATGTTAAATCTGGAGAATAACTGGACAGAGATCTGTTAAAAAAATATCCCAGAAAGCCCAACATTCGTATAATAAATGCAAATTAATTATCCACACTTGAGATATGCTTTAAATTAAAATAAGCTAAGAAATTAGTGAATTAGTGTACTTCTTTAAAAAAAAAAAAAGGCCAAGTAAACAGAGATACATAAAACTAGATTTAGTATCCCCAACTCCTAAAATAATTTAGTGGCACTCTTCTAAACTGCTTTGAGCAAAACTACATCTGATGTAGCTGGAACCAATCTACAAGAACAATGACAATTGTTCAACTAGAAACTCCATCAATAAAGACTTTGGCCTGTAGGGCTAATGAAAGGATATTTTTCTTTTGATTAAACATCATCATAACCACTTTTCATCTCTTCCTGTTTTATGGCCTTAATTTCTCAAGTGCTTTAAAAACTAGATATTTTCTTATTTTTTTTAAAAAATAATTTAAGTTTATCTATTTTGAGAGAGAGCGAGAGAGAACAAGCTAGAGAGAGCGAGCACAAGCAGCGGAGGGGCAGAGAGAGAAGGAGAGACAGAATCCCAAGCAGGCTCTGTACCAACACCACAGAGCCCGATGCAGGGCTCAGACTCACAAACTGTGAGATCATGACCTAAGCTGAGTTGGATACTTAACCGGCTGAGCCACCTAGGCACCCTTCTTTTTTTTAAGTTTATTTATTTTGAGAGAGACACAGATAGTGTGAATGGGGGAGTGGCAGAGAGAGAGAGAGAGAGAGAGACAGAGAGAGGGAGAGAGAGAATCCCAAGCAGGCTTGCACAGTCAGCACAGAGCCCCATGTGGGGCTCAAACTCATGAAACCTCGAGATCATGACCTGAGCCGAAACAGAGTTGGATGCTTAACTGCCTGAGCTACCCAGGTGCCAGAAGATATTTTAATTTAGACCCTGCCTCATTCTTATGGGAAAAAATAACATGTTTTACTTTAAGATACTTACTTGTGAACATTAAGTTAAAAAAATGACTGGCTGCTGCAAGGACAACTCGATGAGCAGGTATCTTTCTTTCCTGGACCATAAGGATCACATCACACAATGTTTTCTAGTCAAGAGAAAAATAAATGAAATTAAAAGGGGCACACTGGGCCTGGCTTTAGCACACATATAAAACTGGTGCTTGCCAAATGTTTTGTCTCTATTTTCTGTTCAAATCCAATCTTTTTTCAGCACAGAATCTGTTTATAGACCTATTTAGGAAGACCTTAGAGAGTTGCTATCATGGTTTGCTGTTTTAAATGT
>NW_027532002.1:12579768-12675724 GCF_008692635.1 Crocuta crocuta
AATCATAAAAGTTTTCTACTAATTTGTTAAGGAAATCATTTTTTTTTTCCTGACACAAATTCTTAAGGTATTTCTCATAGTGAAATTATACGGGGATGCTAAATGACAAGGAGCAATGTTCTTGATGGTTTCTCGAACAGAACAGTCTGGGTTTTTAAAATTATCTATTTGTGATAAGATACAATGTGCACACTGTATTTCCCAAGAAAGTAGTCTTCACAGAAACAACTCAGTATATATGGAGAAGGTGAACCAAATGACCATTAAGCACTCTTTAAGTAACACTTTTCTCAAATGCACTTCTGACAGGAGTTGGATACCAACCACTTTTAAATTGTGATTTCTGACCAAGGCCAAAATAGTATCACTCTAGATTGCTGAAAGAAGGCAGAGTTAGATTACGTACTTACAATGCTGAAGGAATGAAATATTAAAGAAAAAAATCAAGGTTTATTGGAACCTTTAAACATGAATTTCAAGGAAAACAAACATCTTTTTGAAAAACAAAATTTCAATTCCTTAATGAAGTTAAAGATATAACCTACAAGTAGTCTCAGAGAAAATTTGATGCTTGCGATATGTTAGGCACTCTCTTAGGCACTGGGAATATGAGGAAAATAATGTTACCAGAGTAAAAGAAAATCTATCACAAATCTAAATGTTGGGTTAGTAGCTCAGAGGATGCAGCATTTTGTAAATTTTAAATACTTACTAAAACTATTAATACAGTTTCTGCTGGATAAGTCACCATATTCTACTTTATTACTCCATGAATAAAAATACAAATGAGATGGTAATGCTTAGAATAAGAAAAGAAATGGGCTTTATTTATATTTTACAGTTGGGGAAGAGATGAACAAAATTTCACTTTTACAGCTATGTGAAGATTTTTAAAATAAGGTCTGTGGACTACTACTTAGAAATTATATGCAGATTACTCACAGTTAAAGCCATTGTTATCCCAACAGTGTCTCAAGTTTTTAAATTTTTATTTCCTTTGATTTGGTCAGGGGAGGTACAGGGTAGGCATAGGTCTCAGGTGATTTTGCCACATACCATACCAAAAATACCAGGTAACAAAACCAAGCCAAACATTTGATTACCACCAGAAGAAACTGATCTAGTTGCCGAAGAGCAAGAAAGAAAAATAAAGGTGGAAGGAAAAGAAGGAAAGGAGGGAAAGAAGAACACCGACAGAACAACAAGCAAATCAGATGGGGGAGGGGTCAACGGCTGCTTGACAGAAGTTCCAGAAGATGGAGAACTATACTGAAATGTAGCCAAAAACCTTTCCAAAATATATACTCAACAACAGGAGTTCTAATGGCATGATTAATAGGCACTGAAGAAAGTTAAAGAAATCAGGGAGATCTCTGCACAGCAATTTAGTCTTCTCTAAGATTAACCTCCAGCTGGACATTAATGTTGTGGAATGAAAGGGAGGAACTTTTTGTATTTAAGTAGCACATTTAACTGTACTACAGTAGATTAATAGGTTTCAACAAGAGATAGGGCTGGCTTAAAGAGTGAGACTCCTCTTGGGAAGAGTGTAACCACAGACAGAAACCCAGAAGAGACAGAGATTTGTGTTACGTTAGACAATACGAACGGTAACAAGTCCTATATGAACTGAAGAGAAACCAAAAACTACCTTTTGAACAATACATGTTCATTGGATAAAAGAAAAAAAAAACCTTGCTTTTTTGTTTATATCCCCCCCATATTTGTTACATCTTTTTATTATTTTCTTCTTTTAAATTTTTAGTCTCTCATAAATTGATTTGCGTGATTTAATTTGAAATTCTCACCATCTAAGATTACTTTTTAAAAAAAATTTTATTTATTCTGAGATAAAGCTTATACACGAGTGGGTGAGGAGCAGAAACAGGAGAGAGAATCCCAAGCAGGCTCTGCACTGTCAGTGCAAGCCCAATGCAGGGCTCAAGCTAATGAATGCCAGATCATGACCTGGGTTGACGGTTGCTTAACTGACTGAGCCACCTAGGCACCTCTCACCTAAGATTACTTTAAGTCAGATTTAATCTTCACATTTATTACTCATAACTTATGTTTCTTACATATGTCATGTACTTTTAGGCTACTTATTATGCTTCTTTGCTTTTTTCTTTCCTTTCTTATCTTTTCTTTTGGATAGAGAGAGAAGCAGAGAGAGAGAGAGAGACAGAATCTTAAGCAGGCTCCCCACTCAATGCAGACCCTGATGCAGGACTTGATCCCATGACCCTGGGATCATGACCTAAACCTGAAGTCAACAGCTGGACGCTCAACCGACTAAGCCACCCAAGTGCCCCATCTTCTTTTTTTCTTTAAATACCAGTTGCTATTTTGGTCACAATTTCTTTGCACCTTTTTCTTCTTTTAAGATACTTACTTATAGATCTGTAAAATATTTGCTGAGTGAATTCAGCAGCATTATTGGTCAAATATTGTTCTAAGAATGCAAGGAGGGTTCAAGAACAGTAATTCTTTAATGTAATTCAGCATATTGACGGGTTAAAAGAGAAAAACATCTTGTAGAAAAACTTCAATAGATTGAAAAATTAAAAATTCATTTCCTTTCATACTCTTTAATAAAGAAAATGATGTGTCTGTATACTAAAGGTCATGTGAATCAAGAGCAAACATCAGGGGTGCCTGGGTGGCTCAGCTGGTTAAACGTCTAACTTTGGCTCAGGTCATGATCTCATGGTTCATGGGTTCAACCCCCATGTCAGGCTCTGTGCTGACAGCTTGGATCCTGGAGCCTGCTTCAGATTTTGTGTCTCCCTCTTTCTCTCTTCTCCTCCCCTGCTCATGCTCGCTCTTTCTCTCTCAGAAATAAATAATAAACATTAAAAAATATATTTAAAAAAACAAAAAAAGAGCAAACATGTTTAACAGTGACATAGAAGAGGCATTCTCATCTGAGAAACATATGCTGTCACTACTTTTTTCAATTATTATTCTGGAAATTTTACCCAAATTGAAGCTGATGCCTCAGCCCCTCTGGCCAATTTAGTAGTCTTTAAGTTTTAGCAAGCACTTTTAGCCCGTGTGATTACTCCTTCTTTGTATATCTACAGGTTATACATTGTTCCCTAGGAAGACTGGGAACCAAACCCTCTTTCACAACCTCCCTCCCCCTGGGGCACCAATACACACCTCACAGCACTGTGATGATGTCTGTTGCTGGCACCAAGCCTGTATGCAGTCAAGAAGTGTTACAGGCCACTGTGCTCTCCTTACTGATTAACTGCCCTAAAGTTCCTTTAAAACTCTTTGGGCCAGGCAGAAACATCAGCGTTGGTTTTTAGACAAGAGTCTGCCTTCTCCCCACATGGCCAGCCTCCTGAATAAAGCTCATATTCCTTTCCAATAAAAATTCCTCTCTTGAGTATTCGCTTTTCAAGCAAAAGTAGCTGAACTTGGGTTTTTCGGTAACAAAATCATTAAGAAAATAAAGACAAATAAACTTAACACTTGTAAAAACTAAATGAAAAATATGATGGCTAGACACAAATATGATAAATACGAAAAAGCAATTAGCTAACCTATATGTGAGCAGTAAACCATCAAGAAACACAAATGAGAAAACAACAAATAGCAATAGCAACAACAACAAAATAACTAAATGTTGAAAAATAAACCTAAGAAATGTGAGGGATCTACATTAAACAGGAATCTGATATATGATAAGATACTATTTCAAAAATGTGGTAAGAAGGCTCAGCACAGGCAATGTTTAAGGCAGTGAAACCATTTTGGTTTTTTTTAATTTTTTTAATGTTTTATTTATTTCTGAGAGAGAGGCAGCGTGAGCAGGGGAGGGTCAGACAGAGAGGGAGACACAGAATCCAAAGCAGGCTCCAGGCTCCAAGGTAGCTATGAACGAACCCAGAGCCCGATGCAGGGCTCGAACCCACGAACTGTGAGATCATGACCTGAGCCAAAGTTGGATGCTTAACCGACTGAGGCACCCAGGCGCCCCCCCGCAGTGAAACTATTTTCTATGATACTGACATAGTGGACACATGTCATTATACATTTGTCAACATCCACAGAATGGACAACACCAAGAAAAAACTCTAATGTAAACTATGGTTAATAATAATGTAACAATATTGGCTTATCAATGATAACAAATGTGTCATACTTGTGTTAGCAAGATGTTAATAGTAGGGGAAACAGGGAGGGGGAGAGGGAAAATGGAAACTGCTTTCTGCTGAAGTTTTTGGTAAACCTAAAACTTCTCTAAAAAACAAAGTCTATTAATTTAAAAAAAATGTGATGGGAGAATGGATAATTGAAAAAAAATGGTATTAGTATAACTGTTACCCATTTAGGAGAAATTAGATTTCTCTCTCATAATAGTCTTCCTCTGGAGAAACTAAGTACTGTTTCTTAGTGCAGGCCTTTTCTCCACTGTCACTTGTAGAAGAGTGTCTATAAGGTGAGCAAGAGTAAGGAAGAGGTCACTGTCCCTACACTGGTTCATTCCCTGGCCTTCTGGTTCATTCTCTTCTATTATTTTGCCCCAAAGTGGACAAAACTCACCTCAAACGTTGGGGACCAACAGTGGAAGAGGGCTGTTGAAATCCAAATACATTGACACTCAAAGGACTATAGACAGAGGCAGAAATTTTGGTAATGCTTTAGGGCCTACAAATATTAGAGACTTCTGTGGGAAGGGCCCTTTGGTTAGGAAACGTTCGCTTCAAAAGAGGTAAGCATTTCAGGCAAGTGTTGGTAGAAAGACATTTTGCTCTCTTTCCAGGTTTTCCTGGTAGGACTGTAAAATGTAGTAGGCTCCATGTAAGCACCACAGCGTTGTATGAGGTTTTAGCTTTTAACAATGTGTGCTGGCATTAGTATAAGGCATGCAATCAGCTATCCCAATTCTATTCTTCATCGTATCCCAAGAAGAGGACCAGAGAATGACTAACCTTTGGGTTTATGTAGCTTGTCAACAAGGTTCTGCAATCAGTCCCGCCCAGTGTGATTTCAAGTTGGCCCTGAGTATGGCCCTGAGTAGACTGCAGATTCAACTATAGTTGGGTGGTGGATTTAAATTACTGAAAAGATAAAGGGACATGGAGCCCATATTATATGGGAGTAAATCTTCTTGGATTGAGATACTAGAAGAGCCTCGACAAAGCTATAATAAACTCAAAAAGAGTTTTCAAAGAGAAAAATTAAAAAGACCTTCGGAATCATATTTGCTCAGAAAGCAAGAAAAACAGCAGTGGATTTAAACACACATAATCATAATAAGACAAGTGGGAAAGTGAAAGAAAACCAAAGTTAGACACCAGATTAATAGAGGGAAAAGGGGACTTTCCCCCTATGTTCTTCCTTAACGGAAACATAGGACAGCTTTGAAGGGAAAAGTATATACAATTTGGGATAATTGCTCTTTAAAAGATGAGAGTAGGAAAAAAGAGTTATTTTTGCTTTTATATATTCAATTTAGGTGATACATACCAAAGAGATAAAATGGAGGAAGAGAAATAAAATTCAGGAGTAGACTAAAACAGTTCTCTCAGAAAAAGCCTGGCTCTAGGAAAATTTTAAGAGTTCTTTCAAAACTAAAGATAAGAAATTAAAAACATAATTACAGGAGTGCCCTTTAAGACTGGGACAGTTAAAATAGGTGGCTCCATTAAATTCAGACAGATCTGTAAAGTTTTGGAAAAGGAAGATCAGCAATAAAGTAGTTTATCCATTACATAATTTACAAGGTGGTGTGTATGGGAAGACAGGAATGCTACAAGCTATAGTGGAACATATCTGGAAATCTGTGGAAATAAGACTCTAAGGGAGAGTACTAGGTCACATTAAAGGGAAGCTAAATAACCTAGCCATAATCCAAGCCTATGTTAATGCTGAACTTGTCCATAATTGGAATTACTTTGGGAATAGCTGAGGGTGGTGAAGGTTGGCAGTAATTGATTCAATACTGAACACATGCACCTCTTTGTTTCCAGTAGGGCAGTGTCTTCAATAAAGGTACTAGAGGAAGAAGAAGCAAAACAAACATTTGGGCCCAAAATCAGAAGGAAAGGAAAGTAACGAAGGTATTCTGATCTGAATAATGCTAGCTCTACACTATGTAGAAAGGAAAAGATTTAACTTAAACAGGCTAACAGCTCGGCTGGGGATGCCTGAAAGAAACAGACAACAGAAACACAACCCATTCTGACACATGCAGGTAATGGAAAGGAATATATCTGCTACTACTGAGTTCCCAAGGTCTGGAAAACTCAAATAAGGAGGAAAGGTAACGTTCTGAGGAGCACGCTACAAAGGCTATGTTGGTCCCCACTGGCTTTCGAGGAATTCGGAATCCATCAAAGGCCAGTCTCCAGCTGAGAAAAATGGAAAGGAAAAAAGACCTCTGCAAGAGGCAGGATTAGTAGATACAAGGAATTTCACAGTAGGATAGGATCATAATGGGGACACAAGGGTGCAGAACTAGGAGGATCAGAACTGTGGAGAACGCAAGGCCACAAACTGTGCTTTGCCCAAGTGCCTGCTATAAATGTGGATCATCCCTCTCTCAAAGGACAGAACTCAACTATTCCAGCATTGGGATCCTAGGAACACAAGGTTCAAAAAATAAAAATAAAGCTTTAAGTGTGCAGGACAAAGGGGAAAAAGAGGAATTGTAGAAGACCTGGCAGCTAGGCAAATCCCCTTGGCAAATTTCTCCAAGTACAAGGTATCCTATGCCAGTGAAACATTATTATGCATAGATGAAATTCCTTCCCTATATGGTAAAGTGTTCCTATTAGCCTCTTGGTAAGTGACTCCTCTTAGTTGAGTTAGAGTCTGTAAATTATAGACAGCCACTACAGACTGGCAACCTAGGCAAGCCAAAAGCCAAGATATCCTTTTCTTTGAAGATTCTCTGTTCTTTAGAATCTGACATTCCTGTTGTTTTTGTATGGGAACAACAATGTGGGTTAGAACTGCATAGTAAGGTGTCAACATCTCTTGTAGAGATGGGAGATTTGCCCATATCTTTTCAGTTTTGTGGGGATTGGGATGATGCTAAGAGTCCTCAGAACCCTTTGACATTCTGAAAACATGTGGCACCAACTACCTTGACACTGGAAAAATTCAGCTTTAGAGGTGCTAAACTAACTTAATATATGCCAATGGAAGATAGCCTAGGCTGCAGCTGCTGAACAAAGTTCCAGAACCTATCCAAACACTTAAGCTAATGCCTTTTGGCTGAGACTGAGCAGTATAACGAACAAGGGAGAGCACATATTTGGAACTGCCTTTAATTTTAACTCACAGGGAGATCACAGATGTAGGAATTTAATAATGAGTGGGTTCATAACAGTGAAATTTGGGGGATTTTATGTTGCTAGTATGGAATCAGATACAGTTCTTTAAGCTGTCATTTAGTTCACTGTAGATAATCTGGAAAGCAATGAATGACATCTTGGCTGAGAAAAATTTTAGACAGGAAATTCAAGTGAATTTCTAGTCTGGAGTTAATAGATTATCTACCCATCTAAAAGCTTTCTGGAGTAAAAAATTTTTTTAAATATTTATTTTTGTGAGAGAGAGAGAGAGAGAGAGAGACAGAGAAAGAGAGAAACAGTATGTATGAGTGGGGCAGACAGAATGTGAAGCAAGCTCCAGGCTCTGAGCTGTCAGCACAGAGCTCGATGTGGGGCTCAAACTCATGGACCGCAAGGTCATGACCTGAGCTGAAGTCAAATGCTTAACTGAAGTCAGATGCTTAACCAACTAAGCCATCCAGGCACTCCTGGAGTAAAAACTTTAAATAACCTTCCTGAAGTGGTGTGCATAAGATACATGGAAGAACAGTTATTGATAGAGGATGCCTTTAACACAGGGCACCTGGGTGGTTCAGTTGGTTAAGCATCTGACTCTTAATTTTGGCTCAGGTCATAGCATCATGGTTCATGAGACTGAACCCCACGTCAGGCTTCCTACTATCAGCATGGAGCCTGCTTGCGATTCTCTCTCTCCTCCTCTCCTGCTCATGCATATGTGCTCTCTCTCTCTCTCTCAACATAATTAAAAAAAAAAAAATGCTCCCTGTACAGGTTAAAAACAAACAAACAACTTAAAAAAAAAACCAACCTTGGAAATAAGAACTTAATAGCTACTTGGTCCAGTACATTCTGTCCGGAGCTGGGATAAGGTTTTGGTGCCTGAATACTACTATTCAGCTCTCTGAGATTCTCAACTCAGGGAGTTTACATAAAGATTTATAGCCAAGTGAGACAAAATAAAACAGATGGGTGAGTGGTTGGTAATCTCCACCCGCTCACACCGATATACTCCAATAATATAAATATTGTAACTTGCATATTCATTTGTCCTGTGTGTGTGGTGGGGGTGGAGGGAGATAGCTGGGCCCAAATCCATCTTAGAGAGTCCACAAGATACACCTTACCTGTCCTCCTTGGCAGATGGCTACCTTAAGTAGAAGTATATGAGCCTCCTTAAAGATAGAGAACTGGGGGCTGATGAAGGGAGCTGGGTGGGTAGGGGATGCGATAGATGGGTGATGGGTATTAAGGAGGACATCTGTTATGATGAGCACTGGGTGTTGTGTTTAAGTGATGAATCACTGAATTCTACTCTTGAAACCAATATTGCACTGTATGTTAACTAATTAGAATCTAAAAATCTGGGGGAAAAAGTATGAAAGTCTCAAAAGAGCAATCCTACCATTAATAAAACACCAATGTCTTAAATTCTAGCTTAATTAGAACTTCTCTCATTGGGCAAAATTTGTAGGAGAGAAGAGAGATGAGTTTAAGATAACCCCATTTCCTCTTTCAGTAAGGTGAAGGTCAGAAATGTTTTCCCAGCCCCTTTGTCCCTGTTCCCCATACTACACACAGACAGACAGAATGTATGTCTATTCCTTTCAGGGAAAAGCCTTATAACAGTGGTTTTCAAACTTTTTAAGCAGTAGAATCCATTTTCAAATGATGTGATTTCACATAATTTATACAGACAGAATGATTTCTCTACAGCCAGAGTTAGCCTGGCAACAAAGGGATGGAAGAAGCTCCCCTCGCTCTTAGGCTTAATGATTCACTCATGGATATTTTGCTTCTGATCTCAGCAATCAGTCTCTGGAGGTGGGTTCTACTAGTTTAGAGATGTGAGGACCCAAAAGAAGAATGACTCAACCCCAAGTGACAGAATCATGTTTTCACAGAATTAGAAGTTAAAACTGTGACCTGGCCATTTTGGCCTCCTCTTGCCATTGGGTAAAAAGAACAAAAGTTATATTTGGGTAGGTGTCTGAACCTGGCAATGAAGGAAAACAAACAAACAAAAAAACACCAAGTTGCTCTTCTTTATGGGACAAAAGATAGCTGGAGCTCAGGGGAACCCCCTGGGTACTTTTGTCTGTTGGGAGAGAAGAGTCCTCTATGGGTGTCTTGAATTTGTATATATTTTCCTGGACATACCAACAAGGCAAGGCCCTGACACTTTTTCCCTGGGCCACCATTTCTCAGGAGTATGTTGGCAGGAAGCAACCATAAGAGATGAGATACTTTCTCCCTCACAAGAATAAGGAGCAGACTTGCTTACTGTTTGCTATAAAAATGGCAGATTCCTTAAGCTCAGTATTCATTCCAGCGCTACAACACAAACCCACTGTGTGTATATCCTTCTGGGCCCCAGCAGGTCACCCTCATGATACTTATGGGGCAGGGGACTGACAGATACATATAGATGCTCATGACGCTATGCATCATGTGAGTAATGTGAGTAATCAATCTATTGTCTCTAATCTAGGAGTCCCATGTCTTCTGCTAGCATCCATTAAACAGCTTAACTGACTGAGCCACCCAGGTGCCCCTAGCATCCATTAAACAGCAACAGGCTAACTAATCAACTTATAAATACCTTAAATCAAATCCCTGCCCAATGCTGGTACTGCTAAAGCTAGTAATAAGCGTTAATGAAATAATGTGACTTTATAGGTAAGAACAAAGGTTCAAGATACCTAGGAATAAAGGATTAGGTCAACTGATCAGAAAAAGAACCAATCAGAAAAAGAACCTTGATGAGTTGGCTCAAGACAAATAGGAATTAGCAGTGAAGGAAGAAGTCATGAATACAATGCATAATAAAAATGTTAAATAAATAATAACAATGAATGTGGCTTGCATTTTAGTTTCATCTTTGCTCATGTATATGTATATATATAAATGCTTATTTGAGAGAATGCAAATGCACAGGAGAGGGGCAAAGGAGAGGGATAGAGAGAATCCTAAGTAGGCTTTGTGCTGTCAGTGCACAAGAACTCATGAACTGTGAGATCATGACTGAAGCCAAAACTGAGTTGGATGCTTAACTGACTGAGCCATCCAGGCACCTTTTTGCTCTTTTATTTACCTAAGTTTTAACTAAGTGAAACTTTCCCCTCTACAATCAAATAAATCTATTAAGACTTAGGCCTAAGAATCTTGAAATGACTAGAGAAGAAATTGGTATCACCAAATAATCTTGAACTTCAAGTTAGATATAGTAAGTGAAAAAGATTGATGAAATTTTTTTTTTAATTATAAGAATGAGAATAAGTGCATACATGTTTGTTTTCAACAGCTTGAGGTATAGACCACAGTAGACATTTATGGATTCTGGCAACCTAGTATCCAATTTCCTATCATTCTGGTTTCTCATCAGATTACATAAATCTTTCCCCTTTTACCAATTTCTTGCCTATCAGAACCCTAAGCTCCCATTTCCGGAAAAATTCCTCATTATGAACTACCCTGGTGAGAGGGCAATTCTCAGAGCCTGACTCTCACTCATTATGGAAACTAAAAGTCAGTTATTTCTATTATTCACTTACCAGAGCCAAAACCTGGCAAACAATCTAAGGACAACCAATTATATGCCTACTTTCAGGATTTTGAATCTTGAGCAAATGACAGAAAGATGGAGGAAAAATTGTCTTTATGGCAGCAGCAGCAGGTAGTCAAGACTGCACCTACACTGTAATGGACTCCAGGGTTTCTGAAGCCGAAACGGAGAATGCCTGGTTGCTGCCTGTTTGCCATGCTTGCCCATCTTCCAGCCTGTGGTCAACACTATAAGCTTCTGAACTTTTTTTTTTAATTTTTAATTTTTTAACACTTATCCATTTTTGAGAGACAGAGCATGAGCAGGGGAGGGGCAGAGAGGGGGAGACACAGAATCTGAAGCAGGCTCTAGGCTCTAAGCTGTCAGCAGAGAGTCCAATGTGGGGCTCGAACCTACGAACCGTGAGATCATGACCTGAGCCAAAGTCGGATGCTTAACCGACTGAGCCACAGGCGCCCCAATAAGCTTCTGAAGTTCTTACAATAAATTATTTTGACTTAAGAGAGAACACATTTCTGTTGCTTGTAACCAAGAATGCCAGCAGACTAATTGTGATGATAACAATACCAACAATATTTGACATTAAATAATTTATCAAGAGTTTTCACATTCTCTCTCACTACCCTCAACATCAGTAAGGTATGTCAGTATAATATTATGATCATTATTGTGTAGATATAAACATAAAAGGCTAAAGAAGTTGTGACTTGCCCAATGTCACACAATTAATAAGAGCTAGGATTCAAACCCAGCTCTGATTCCAAAAGCCATGTTATTTCCAATACAGCATATGGTTTCCCAGAGCAATGAGTAACTAAAGACACCCGGATTAAAAGAAATTTTATAGAAGATACAAAGGCATTTTAAAATCATTTTTCATGATAAAAGCTTACAGTATAATATTAAATTGTGATTCAATTTAAGCACAATTCAAAGACAAAGTCTAAAAAAGAACTCATTTCATCCTGGCACATCATTTTCCAGTAGGCTAACCTGATACTGAGTCTAGAATTTATGATATTTAGCAGAGATGGCATATTCTTAAGAGTGCCTCTCAAATATTAATCAACCACATTTTGGACAGTTCAACAGAATGCAACTAAATTATATTTAGTTGCTGTATTATTATGTATTAAAATATATAATATGCCAGCTATTTCAATGATATGAATCTTTGTAATACAAGCCCATTGGAGTAGCTACCCAACTTGTAATTCTTCATTCTGCAGAAATGGAGTACATAAAATAAGCCTTTCAAGATTGTGTTTGTGCTACATGACCTTGTTCTTCTTAGCATAGATCAATGAGTCAAAGGTTAACACTCAACCCAAACTAGGTCTATCAGATCCTCTCTCTAGGATTTGAAACTCTGAAAGACAGATTGGCGGTAGTCAGAGCTGAGGTGCAATGAAGGCAGTGTTCTAGAGGAAGGCTAGAGGTCCCTGGGGTTGGCATGGTTTTTGCATCTCCCAAATTTTGACTGTCTTTCTTCTCCTCAGAAGGAAATTTTAATACAATCATGTCTCCCTTAAGATGTGCCTCTGTATTCATTTATTCAACACACGTGGTAAGTATCATGATGGCAGTATGTACTTTATACTACTCAAGTTTGGTTTTTTTAATTTATTTTTTTGAAGTTTTTATTTAAATTCCGGTTAGTTAACATATAGTATATTACTAGTTTCAGGTATACAATAGTGATTCAACACTTCCATACAACCCCCGATGCTCATCACAAAAAGTGCATTCTTTAATCCCCTTCACTTATTTAACCCATCCACTCACCCACCTTCCTTCTGGTACAGTTTGTTCTTCAAAGTTAAGAGTCTGTTTCTTGATTTGCTTCTTTTTCCTATGTTTATTTCTTAAATTCCACATATGAGTGAAATCATATGGTATTTGTCTTTCTCTGACTGACTTACTTTGCTATGTGTAATACTCTCTAGCTCCATCCATGTTGTTGCAAATGGCAAGATTTAATTCTTTTTTATAGCTGAATAAAGTTTCACGGTGTGTGTGTATTGTTATCCACTTATCAGTCAATGGACATATGGGCTGTTTCTATAGTATGGCTATTGTATAATGATGCTATAAACATTACGGTGCATGTATTATTAGTATTTGAATTAGCATTTTTGTGTTCTTTGGGTATATACTACTGGAGTTTAAAGAACATTAACCTCATCCTGGAAAGCTTGGGCCACAGAGGAGACAGGTCCCTCTCCATGTACTCACCATTCTGTCCCTCCTTTGTCTTTAAAATCTGCTCCCTCCCCCACCACTCTATTAACTCTACTTGCTAATTTTCAAATCCAGGGGACACTTTTTTTGGCCTCCCTACTACATTTGATACTCCTGTCTCTTCTTTGGAACTTACATCTTGGTTTCAACGACATTATTCCCTGCTATCTTTCTTCCTTCCACACCTTAATCTCCAATGCACTTTCTGATGCTTCCCTAGAGTTTCATCCCCTGTCCTCTTTTCTTCTTACTTTGCCCTCAATCTCTAGGTGTTATCAATCATACCAATGACATCAACTATTTACTTAACAAATATTTGTGCACCTATGTGGTAGATGTTCGCAATACAGCACTGAATAAGACAGATACTGTCTCTGCCCTCAAGGAACTTAGTGCTTAGGAGCAAAGTCATTCATAAAAATAAAAAGTGTTTACCTGTCTAATAAAGATAATCAATGGGTAAAGGAAAGGAATAGAGTATATATAATACAGGCCCTTGACATAATGTAGGGCATTCAGGAAGGAAGTGGCATTTATGATAAGAACTGAAGCATGAGTAAGAGGGAAAAAGTTATAAGCACTGATACAACATTTCAGGCTCTGAAGGAAGACAGGTGCTTGGAGTGAAATGGATAGGAGAAAAGTGGTATGAAATCTGATATAAGATGGGATCAGGTCATACACAGCTTTGAAGTCCAGGTTGAGGATAAATATTAATCACAAATCCATGATAATTAACCTAAAAAAAAAAACCTTCAAAAATACTACCAGCCATCATACCATTTCTACTCTTCACAAAAACTACTTTCCTCAACCTCTAACTTCATCTTATTCCTCCTTCATTTTAGCAGATGATCTCATTTCCTACTTTTCAGAGAGAAAGCCTCTGACAGAAACTCCTTTATTCTGATTCCAAACTTCTCTTCCAACCTCTCTTCCTTCCCACTCTGATGAAAGAGAAACTATTCTCCTCCCATGAGAGATTAATTACCTTTACTTTAGATCTTATCTCAGGAATCAACTATCAATTACACATTCTGTCTCATATACATTCAACCTCTAACATTAAAATGAATTTTTCCTCTCAGTTTTTAAGCACACTTATATCTCCCCAGTTTAAACACATAAAACCAAACAACCTTCATTTGGACTCCCTCATTCCCATCTGGGCCAAGTTTCTCCAAAAACGTCTCAATGGTCTCATATCCTACTCATGCTAATCTGACTTCCATCTGTCTTCCAATCAAAACAACACACTACAGTTAACAACTCCTCTGTGTTGCTATATCCTATCTTAACTTCTCATAGACTTCAAAATTTGCCATCCTCCTTCTGAAACAATTTCTTCCCAGATTCTGAGAATTCTCGCTTTCCTCTTACTTTTCTGGCCTTTTTGTGGGGGGGAGGGAGCAGAGGGGTCCTTCTTTATAGGCTCATTCTCTATTCTTTATCCTAGACTCCTGACTCTCCATAGTTTCAACAAAGAAGTTATCTTCTATCTGCAGATAATAACAAAATTTACACTATTTAAGTAAACTCTATTCCCAAAATGGGCCTTGAACTCAAAATCCTGAAGGGGCGCCTGGGTGGCTTAGTCGGTTAAGCGTCCGACTTTTGCTTAGGTCATGATCTCGCGGTTCGTGGGTTCGAGCCCCACGTCGGGCTCTGTGCTGACTGCCAGCTCAGAGCCTGGAGGCTGTTTCAGTCTGTGACTCCCTCTCTCTCTGACCCTCCCCTGCTCACGCTGTCTCTCTCTCTCTCCTAGAAATAAACAAAACATTAAAAAAAAAAAAATCCTGAAATCAAGAGTTCTTGCTCTACCTACTGCCCGAGCCAGTCAGGTGCACCACAAATTTACACTTTTAACTCACAACTTGCAGACCAGTTAATTCGTCATATACCTTAATGTCTCATGGGCACTCTGAACTGAAAATATCTAAAATACAACCTGTAATCCTTTCCGCAAAGCCTTGATTCTTTGTCAGTATCTCCTCTTGGTGACTAATCTCTTCATCTATCTAGTTATGCATTCTAGAATTCTAGAGGTCATAACTGATAACTTGTATTAAATCCCTCAGCATCAAATTAACCACCATATATCATAATAGGAACAAAAATAGCATTTATTGAGAACGTATTTATTATCAGGTCATGCTTTTTAAAAATTTGGTTATCTAATTTAGTCATCACAATCACATGTGAAAGTTGTCACCAAGTCCTATTGATTTTACTTCCTAAATCTTGAATATGTCACCTTTTCTTCATTGCTATTGCTACCATCACCTTAGTCAAAGGGACCATTTCACTGAGCTACTGAACAACTTCTTTTTGGTCTGCCAACAACCACTCTGAGAGTTCTCTCATTTGCCACAGATCAGGACCATCTTTTTCAAAAGAAAAATACCCACAGATCACTTTTCTGCCTCCATCTCACACACACACCACACATCTGAAGGGGTTTTAGGATAAAGGCGACCCCCCTAACGACTTATGAGACTATGCAAGGGCAGTTCTCTAACTACTCCAGTTTCATGTTCACCATTCTCCCCTTTGTGTTCTGTGCTCCAGTCACACTGCCTTTAATCAGTCTCTAGCACTTGCCATTCTATGGTAAGTAGGTCTCTGACTCAGAACCTCTGCATTTGTTGTTCCATCTACCTAAGAGACTTTTCCTTAAGGTGCCCTTACTCTTATTTCAGCTCTCGATTCATCTACCAGTTTCTTGGGGAATCTTCCTGATGGTCAAATTATTCATTTATATGCCCTTACTGTACTATGTTCTTCTCTTTAATAATACCTACCACTGTTACATTTGTGTGTATGTGTAACTGCTTAACTAATGTCTCACTCTTTTACTAGACTAAACCCACATGAAGACAGGGACTGTCTGGTTTTGCTCATCACTGCAACTACAGAATCTAGCAAAATGCCTAGTATGAAGTGGGTCTCCATAAGTATTCATCTGAATGGATGAGTTAGAAAGCCAAACTGAGATAAGGGAATAAATCAACAGTGAGCCAAAAAAAGGCAGTGAATTTACCCACCTTTTGGTTTTAACAAGGGAAAGACAGGTATTATTTACAGGGTAATATTGAGATTAAGAATCGGTGGGTTGGTTTGGTTGCTTGGCTTAAAAGCTAGAGACATTAAAACATGACTAAATGCTGATGGCTAGAGTCTAATAGAAAAGGAGAAGTTTAAGGTGCTCAACAGAGACGGAGTAACCAACACTGTAACTTTTCTGACCAGGCTAATGCTGAGGGAGTCAAAGCCCAGGTGAAAGCACTGGCTTTAGAAGGAAAAGAGGTAGCTTGTTCACTGTAGCAAAATAAAATGTGTCAAAATAGGTTCATAGATTTGGTGGTAGAAAGCTAAAAGTTAGATAGTTCCAAACTAATGTTTTCTATTTGTTATATCAAAAAAGGGATAACCTACTGAAAGTGAGGATATAGAGAAAGGACTCAGGTTAAAGAAAAACAGTAAAATTAATGTAAAGTAGGACTGATCACCAGTACTAACAGCCCTGTTGAAATTAGGACTTACCTTGTAGAGGACTGTTCAGTACTGGGGTATCCTCTGTGCTTGGAAGCCTTGCACAAAAAAGGTAAATAGTCATCAATGCTTTTTGCCAGACGGATGTAAAAAAAAAAAAAGATGGACTGTCAAGAAAGCCTGGGGCATTGGAAAGGGAGTGAAGAGAGGTTATCTCTTAAACTAGATAGATAAAAGGAGAAGACAGCAAAGAATTAAGAATAGGAAGGTCTAAATGATGGGAGTTGTAACTGGGAGTTGTTAGCAGAATTCAATGAGACAAAGCTGGTAAAAAATAAATGCTCAAGAAGTGTTTCTCTTACTGAAGATTTAATTCAGAGGGTTTAGATTATTCACAAGAGACTCTAAAGACCAAAACTACTAGTAATTTACAATCTTGAAGCAGTGATTGAACACAAGCTGAGTCATTTTAGTTAACAATAAGCCCAGTTAACAGCTCTGCATCCAGTCCTCAAATCAGGTGTTTTGGTTCTCTCACATAATACTCAACAGGGCTTTAATATAAGCTTTTAAATTCTAATTATGCTTTAATTCACTTAACATGAGGAAACTATAAACTACAGTGGTACTCCAGAAGGTCTCAAAACACATCCCTCAAATGTTAAGGGTCTCCTAGACTTCATTAACATAGGAGCAGTAGTGACGACAACCCAGCCCTCCTTTGTAGAGCCTCTCTGGTGTATCAGGTAATAAAATTAATCTAAACAAAAAGTTAGGGTAATAAAAAGGTGCTCAACCCAATTAAATAAGATGCTACAATACACCTGCTAGAATGGCTACTGTTATGAAGATTGACAATACCAAGTGCTGACAAGATGACAGCAAGTCTTTCTCATGCACAGCTGGAATGAGTATAAACTGACACAGCTTTGGAAACTATAGGACAGTGTCTATTAAAGCTGAGTGTAGTGTAATGTATGACTCCACAGCTACACTCTTATGTATTTCCCAACAGAAATGCAGACATGTGCACATCGAAAGACACATACAAAATATACAAAATGTTCAAAGTAGTACTAGTCTTTCTTTATAGTGCCAAACTAGTGGATAAATTGTGGTGTATTCACACAATGGAATACTAAGTACAAGGAGGATGTACTGGAGCTACACAGAACGATACAATAAATCTCACAAACACAATGTTAGCTTTAAAAAGCCAAGATGCAAGAGTACATACTGTATGATTTCATTTATGTAAGTTCAAAAACAGAAAAAACTAATCTATGGTGATAGAAGTTACAACAGTGGAGGAGTAGTGATTGAGAAAAGTGTAAAGGGGGACCTCTGGTGTACTCTTGACGTTTTCTTATTACTGATGGTGTGTTAAAAGCTTGTAATAATTCAGTGAGCTGCATATTTATGGTTTGTATCCTTTTAGTGAATTCTATACTTCATTGGAAAGGTTACTTAAAAACAAAAGGCTAGAAATGACTGCAAGGATGATGAAGGAAAAGGCCCCATAAGAAGCTAAGGCTAGTGGCCAATCCTCTTGGCCACTATGTATAGAACTGACTGCTATGTTACAGAGAGATGAAATGACCTAAATCATATTTATCTAAGATCACAAAACCGATTAATGGCACAGCAGGAATTGGAATTCAGGTATTCTAATTTCACAGTGTTCTCAAGTTCTTGCAGGAATGTTTCTGCCTGTGTACAGAGGGGTCCTTGTCATCTAGGCACTCATTATCCTGATCCCCGAAGTAATAAAGTCATATGGGAAGCAAAAAGAGTCACAATACAAAAACATTCACTAAGAACAAGAACAGTTATAAAACTGGTTCTCATTCGAACATTCTTCCTCTGGCTCAGACCACTTTCTATTTCTGCCAATCCCATCAACTGCCCTTGTCAGTCATTCTTGGTGAGTCTCTGCTATGTTACAATGTTAAACAGAGCAATACAAGTACAATGTATATCAACTGCAAATGAAACGCACTGCTTGCAAAAGATTCAGGATTCCATGAAGTTGATGAAAGTTCTGTTGGAGAATACCTGAATAACATTCAAAGCCATTGACAAGAAGAGAATCTGGCAGATTAAGATCAGTGAACCACTGTGGAAGAGATCTCTGGTTGTTGTAGCATTTATTCTTCCCTTCCTACTACACAGTAACAGAATCCGGATTTTTCAATAATCTTATTTCTAGTTTAACAGTGAATAAACAAGGTTAATATAGTCTAAAGCTAAATCTATGGATACAATTCAATTTTTTAATCCAAAGAGTTAAAAACATACAGACAATCCCCTCTTCTTCAAGTAAACATCTGATGCTGCAAACCAGTTGCACCCTATCTACATAATGAGGCAATGCTCTACAATGCTGAAGTCCGCAGACGAAACCACCTATATGGGGATAGGGGGGTTTGGGGGATTGCTGGAAACACATTTGAGCACTGGTGAACTGTGTTCAACTACCCTTTACAAGCACACACTTGTTAAATGCACCAGTAATTTGAAGTCAACGGTGCTGCAAATATAAAAAGGTTTCCATGAAAGGAACTTGAATGTATACATAAAAATAAAGACATTAAAGTCAGTTACATAGAATACTGAATTCAGATATTCCCCGCGACTTCGGCATAAAAGCCAGGAAAGATTTAAAGGCATTCAGACATATATCTACCGCATTCATGCACCATGCCAGGAGCTGATGAACAAAGACAAGATCGCGGCTGTGGGAGTTTGCTTCAAGAAATCAGAAGCTAGTCTCTTCAAACGCATCTGAAATTCCTGTACTGTTGTCCATATCCTCATCAAAACCGCTAGATAAGCAAACCAGGTTTTGCAGTTATTCATACCCACACCCTACTTTTGTTTTCTTTAAAAACAGGACCACCGTTACAAAACAGAAACATTCCCACACCTCCTTAGACACGTATTTTCTATAAATAAGGCTTACGGTAACCAAGTGACTTTTCTAGGCTTCCTGGTATAAGATGTTATGGAATTACACACACAACACACACACCAAAAAACCTCTCTGGTCTACATTCTCCGCGTTAAAATCCGTTCTTTTCATCACCCACCTTTTGGCCAACATGAAGACTTTCATGAATGCGCCACACGTCAAGGACAGAACAAAGAGCTCCTCTTAATAAATAACAGAGGCGCAGAGGGGCCTTACAAGACTGCGCGGTATTTATCGGTGACTGTTTTTGCTCTAAATTAACACGTACAGGAGATCTGTCTCCAACTAGCTCCACCCGGGGAGCACAGACGAGGGGCGGGGATCCTTATCTAAGAGTAGCTGATCTCAGGCCAGCAATGCTGCTCCCTTCCGAGGGGGCTTCGGGCTGGGCTGTGCCAATGGGCTTCTCCGCACAAGATCTCACGACACCTTAACGCGGCGGCTCGCCAATGGAGGGATCCTCGCCTCACAAAGAGATAACTAGGGCAGAGCTGTTACACAACGGATACGCGATGCCCAACATGCCAGCCCCAGGAGTCCCCCAGGAGTCTGACTTGGGAGCCACACGGCACCGGCAGCCGAGGAGACGCTTCTGCTCCACAACTGTTTAACGCGACCCTCTACTAACAGCAGCTTGGCTGGCGTGCGAAAACAGATGCAAGGGCGAGGACAGAGTCGCGATCACCACCGGGCGCGGTTTCGGCCCAAGAAGCCAGGGGCGCGAGTCCCGGACCCCCTCCCCCCTGGCGTCCGTCACTCCCACAAAGGCGGTACCTGTTTCCGCATGTTATTCATGACGCCCATGAAGCCCGCCAACAATTTAGCTTCTTCTCGAGCAGCAAGTTTCTTCTCGGTCTTCTTCTTGCTGCTCTTCTCCACCCCGGAGGCTGCCATCCTCCGTCAGCTCCGTTCACGCCCGGGGCTGTGGCCAGGCCGAGCGGCTGGGGGCTGCACGCTCAGGGCACGCCGGGGCTTCTGCTTACCAAACACCGCGGCCGGGACTGCGGCTGCAGCGCCCTGCTGCCGGCGCGGCCACTGCGGAAGGACCAGGCCTGTCGGCCCCCTCAGAAACTCACCGGGAGGCGACGTCGCGGGCTCAGCGGCTTCCCGACCGAACTGGAGCCGCGCCGAGGAGTCTGCGCACTTCGCTCGCGGGGGCGGGGGCGCGAAGAAGGGAGCGGTGGGCCGGACGTGCGCGTCACAGACGAGCGCCGCTCTCTGCGACGCGGCGCGGTGCGGGAGGCTCGGTCGCTCCCGCGCGGGCGTGATTCTTGACTTCCAGCGGCCCCAAGGACAAACGTGCCCTTGCGTTTCCCCAAATCGGACGTTATAAATTTAGATTATGTGGTGAGATTGTATATTTTTGGGATACGTAGGCGGTAGGACACATTAGGGTGTGTAAGCTCCGTAGGAACAGACAGGTTTGGTGTTTTCTTCACTGCATCATCAGAGACGCAAACTGTAGGCGCTCAATATATACTTGTTAAATGATGAAA
The DNA here is from genome assembly GCF_008692635.1 of Crocuta crocuta. NCBI lineage: Eukaryota > Metazoa > Chordata > Mammalia > Carnivora > Hyaenidae > Crocuta > Crocuta crocuta. Next base: position 12,600,844 of record NW_027532002.1, read on the forward strand.
GATTATCACGTACTGTCAGTGAAAGGCACATTACACAGAACACAAGATTTATTTGCTTGGGATTCATAGAGCAAGAACGTACAGTTCTGTTGGTGTTTCCCTGAGGTGGAACGCCTGCCTACTTAGGCTGGTTTACTCAGGGTTTGAAATCAGAAGATCAGGTGTCAGCTCCAGAAATCTTCCGTTAGTCTTTCCCAAATATTCTACGGGAACACGAAACTCAATCCTAGAACTTATGAAAAGACTTCTTGTAACTATAATAATCTTTCTAGTGTATGGCAATATACAAGATTATTAGAAACGATACATTGTATCACATTCTGAAAATTTTCTACATATCCCCGAGGGTAGAAAAATTTCTACGTGTGTCTATATAGGCATATATAGAGACATGTTTTATGGGAAATTAACTTACGCTATTGAAGTTATGCTTTCTCTTTTTGAGAACAAACTATACAATAACTCAAATGAAAGAACAAGCGGCATGTAAGCCTCCATTTTTACAAAAGACTAATGTAGTTATGCCTCTGTGTACTTTATTTTTCTTAATCTAGAGGGTTTCAGATCTTCTATTTTAGCTAGTCCATATTTGAGGTTGTATACTGGACCCTGGCAATAGAAACCATTTTTTCCTCATGAAATTAGAAATGAGGAAAATCCCATTTATTTTATTAAATGCCCTAGGACACTGAGGAACAAGACTGTATTTAAATATTTATTTTAACCGAAAGGAAATGGAAATCTGTCTTCTAAGGATCCGTGATTCCAACGCAGAAAAACAGTTGAGAAGATGGAATACTCTTCTGTAACAAGGCAAAAGAAACAAGAAACAGTAATTACCTACTTGATGTTGAATCAATCCTTTTACATATTGCAGAATATACCACCTTTTATTGTGCTTTGCTTTATTGTACTTTGCAGGTATTGCATTTTTTTATAATTTAAGGTTTGTTGTAATTCTGTGATGAGCAGATCTATCGGCATAATTTTTCCAACAGCATTTGCTCACTTTGTGGGTCACAATTTGGTAATTCTAGCAGTATATTATATTTATGATGATGATGATGTTTGTTATGGTACTCTTGATCAGTGGTCTTTGATGTTACCATTCTAATTGTTTTGGGGTGCCACAAACTGTCCCTATATAAGATGGTGAACTTAATAAATATGTGTGTTCTGGCTATTCAACCAGCCAGCTCTTTTCCTGTCTCTCTTTCCTCAGGCCTCCCTATTCCCTGAGACACATCAATATGGGAACTAGGTCAATTAATAACCCTATAATGGTTTCTAAGTGTTCAAGCGAAAGGAAGAGGTGCACGTCTATCACTTCAACTCAAAAGCTAGAAATTATTAAGCTTAGTGAGGAAGACATGTTGAAAGTGAGATAGGCCAAAAGCTAGGCCTCTTGTACCAAACTGTTAGCCAACCTGTGAATACAAAAGAAAAGTTCTTGAAGGAAATTAAAAGACTACTCCAGTGAACATACAAATGATTAAGTGAAACAGCTTTACTGCTTACATGAAGAAAGGGTTAGTGCTCTAGCTAAAAGATCTAACCAGCCACAACATTCCCTTAAGGCAAAGCCTAATCCAGAGCACAATCTTAACTCTCTTCAATTCTATGAAGTCTGAGAGAGGTGCAGAAGCTGCAGAAATGTGAAGCTAGCAGAGGTTGGTTAATGAGATTTATGGAAAGAACTGTGTCCATAACACAAAAGTGCAAGGTGAATTGGTGAATATGTAGAAGCCATATCAAGTTATGTAGAAGATCTAGCTAAGGCAATTAATGAATGTTGTAACACTAAACAACAGATTTTCAATCTAGTCTAAACAACCTTTTATTGGCAAAGATGCCATCTGGTATTTTCACAGCTAGAGAAGAATAGTCAATGCCTGATTTTAAAGTTTCAAAGGACAGACTTACTCTCTTAGGGGACAATGAAGCCGGTGACTTTAAGTTGAAGCCCATGCTCATTTACCATTCCAAACATCCTATGACCCTTAATAATTACACTAAATTTGCATGGAAAAACAAAGCGTAGATAATGGCACATCTATTTACAGTATGATTTACTTAATATTTTAGCCCCACTGTTGAGACCTGCTTCCTTTCAAAATATGACTGCTCATTGACAATACTCCTGGTCACCCAAGAGCTCTAATGAAGATATAAAATAAGGTTTTCATGCTTGCTAACACAACATCCATTCTGCAGCTCATGGATCAAAGAGTAATTTTGACTTTCGAGCCTTATTATATAAGAAATACATTTCAGGGCACCAGCATGGCTCAGCAGGTTAAGTGTCTGACTCTTGATTTTGGCTCAAGTCATGATCTCATGGTCGTGAGAGCAAGCCCCAGGTAGAGACCTGTGTTGAGCCCTGCATCAAGCTCCACACTGGGAATGGAGCCTGCTTAAGATTCTCTCTCTTGCTTTCTACCTATAGGTGCCTTCATGTCTAAGTCAAGAGTCTCCTAATGAGCCTGGATAGCTGTAGAAGCTTTTCATCAGAGCTTTGAGCTTTGAAACAACCACTGAGAGTCTGAAGGGCCATTTTGAGCAATGGGGAATGCTTACGGACTGTGTGGTAATGAAAGATCCAAACACCAAGCGCCAGAGACTTTGGGTTTGTCATGTAAGCCACCGTGGAGAAGGTGGACACAGGTATGAATGTGAGGCCACACAAGGTGGATGGAAGAGTTGTGGAATCAGAGAGGGCTGTCTTGAGAGAAGATTCTCAAAGATTTGGGCCCACTTACCTGTGATGCCTCCCATTTTGGTTTTCTTCTTCAATATTACTTTGGGGTCTTTTGTGGTTCCATACAAATTTTAGGATAGTTTGTTCTAGTTTTGAGAAGAATGCTGGTGCAATTTTGATTGGGATTGCATTGAATGTGTAGATTGCTTTGGGTAGTAAGGACATTTTGACAATATTTATTCTACTGATCCATGAGCATGGAATGTTTTTCCATCTCTTTGTGTCTTCTTCAATTTCCTTCATAAGTTTTCTATAGTTTTCATCATACAGATCTCTTATATCTTTGGTTAGGTTTGTTACTAGGTATTTTATGGTTTTTTGTGCAATTGTGAATAGTATCAGTTTCTTGATTTCTCTTTCTGTTGCTTCATTATTGATGTATAAAAATGCAACTGATTTCTGTACGTTGATTTTGTACCCGGCGACTTTGCAGAATTCGTGCATCAGTTCTAGTAGGCTTATGGTGGAGTCTGTTGTGTTTTGATGTAGAGTATCATGTCGTATGTGAAAAGTGAAAGTTTGACTTCTTCTTTGCCAATTCTGATGCCTTTGTTTTCCATTTGTTGTCTGATGGCGGATGCTAGGACTTCCAGCACTATGTTAAACAACAGTGGTGAGAGTGGACATTCCTGTCATGTTCCTGATCTCAGGGGGAAAGCTCTCAGTTTATCCCCATTGAGGATGATATTAGCTGTGAACCTCTCATAAATGGCTTTTAAGATGTTTAAGTAAGTTCCTTCTATTCCGACTTTCTCAAGGGTCTTTATTAAGAAGGGATGCTAGGGTGCCTGGGTGTCTTAGTCGGTTAAGCGTCCGACTTTCGCTTAGGTCATGATCTCGCGGTTCGTGGGTTCGAGCCCCGCGTTGGGCTCTGTGCTGACTGCCAGCTCAGAGCCTGGAGACTGTTTCAGTCTGTGACTCCCTCTCTCTCTGACCCTCCCCTGCTCACGCCGTCTCTCTCTCTCTCTCTCTCCTAGAAATAAATTTAAAAAAACTAAAAAAAAAAAAAGAAGGGATGCTGTATTTTGTTAAATGCTTTTTCTGCATCTATCGACAGGATCATATGGTTTTTATCTTTTCTTTTGTTAATATGATGTATCACATTCATTGATTTGTGAATATTGAACCAGCCCTACAATCCAGGAATGAATCCCACTTGATCACGGTGGATAATTTTTTTATATGCTGTTGAATTCGATTTGCAAGTATCTTGTTGAGTTTTGCATCCACGTTCATTGAGGATATTGGCCTGTAGTTCTCTTTTTTTGCTGGGTCTCTGTCTGGCTTGGGAATCAAAGTGACACTGGCTTCATAGAATGAGTCCAAAGTTATCCTTCAATTTCTATTTTTTTGGGATAGCTTGAGAAGAATGGGTATTTATTCTGTTTTATATGTCTGGTAGAATTCCCCAGGGAAGCCATCTGGCCCAGGGCTCTTATTTGTTGGGAGATTTTTGATAACTGATTCAATTTCTTCACTAGTTATGGGTCTGTTCAGATTTTCTATCTCTTCCCATGTGAATTTTGGTAGTGAGTGTGTGTTTAGGAATTTGTCCATTTCTCTAAGTTGTCCAATTTGCTTGGGATTCTCTCTCTCTGCCCCTCCTCCACGCATGCTCTCTCTCTGTCTCTCTGTCTTTCTCTTTCTCTCTCAAAAATAAACTTTTAAAAAAGACCCCATTTCTCTCTAGTCCCATTCCAGAGTACTGAGTCATGAGATTCATGACTGGAGGGTGGTGAACAGCTGGGAGAATAGCATCCAGTGCTAAGGATGACTGTCTGAAAGGGACACAGATCCTCTAACCCTGACATGCATTCCATTAGGAGGCTTCCCTATGAACCACTGGGTATGCCTTACATGCAGATACCCCCACCTGGCCCACAGGCACCCCCAGCACTCTATGTGTCTCATCTATGCATACTTCCATCCCATGGCCAGTTCCCTGTGATTACTCCCAGTGGCAGTGAGAGAGAGCTTTTGCAGACAGCTAGTGAGCACATGCAGAAAGCCCAAATCTGTAAACCTGGGAGAGACCACAAGCTTGAGAATTTAGTCCCACCTTTGTAAAAGCAAAGTAGAGACTATTAGCACTTGACCTGTTGCTTTGCAGGACCCAGAGAAGGTACACAAGTTTAAGAATTCTGCCACAAGAGGGAGCCATAGGCGTGAAGCAGGCATATTCACAGCAGGTCTGAGAAAGCCTTAGAATCCCTAGCAGGACTGATGGAAGGTATCTCTCTCTCAAAGTCAGTGAAGATTGGAGAAGGTGACTGACTGCCACTTCAAATGTAAAGATATCAACACAAGACTTCATGAAACCTCTAGGAACCATGATATCACCAAATGATCACATGATAAAATCAAGGAATCATGATATCACCAGATGATCACAATAATTTTTCAGTAATCAACCCCAAAGACATGAAGATCTGTGATTCACGTGATATATAATTCAAAATAACTGTCTTAAGGAAGCTCAATAAGCATCCAGAAACACAGAGACAATTCAATGTAATTAGGAAAACAATACATGAACAAAATGAAAAGTTTACCAAACAGATAGAAATCATAAAAAAGAACCAAACAGAAGTTTTGGAGCTGAAGAATACAATGAATGGAGTAAGGGGGAAAATGCAACAAAGAGCATCAACAACAGAATGGATACAGCAGAAGAAAGAATCTATGAAGCGTGAGACAAGACCTTTGAAATTATCTAGTCAGAGGAGAACAAAGAAAGAATAATAAAAAAGATTGGAAGAAAGCCTACATGAGCTATAGGATACTATTAAAAGAAGTAGTCTGTGAATTTTGAAGTCACAGAAGAAGAAGAGGAGGAAAAGAGAGGGAAGAGGGGGCAGAAGTCTTAGTTAAAGAAATAATGGCTGAGAACTTCTTAAATCTGGGAAGAGATTTGGCCATCCAAGTTCATGAAGCTTATAAGCCCCCTAAGAATTCAACTCAAAAAGATCTCTAAGACATAGTGTAATAAAACTGTCAAAAATAAGACAAAGAGAATATCTTAAAAGTGGCAAAAGCTTTTCGCTTACAAGGGAACTCCTATAAGTCTATCAGCAGATTTTTTTTTTAGCAGAAATTTTAAAATAGCAAGTGGGATGATATATTCAAAGAGCTGAAGACAAAAAAAAAAAAAAAAACCCTGTTATCCCTGCTATCCAATAATACTTTATCCAGGCATATCATCATTTAGAAATGAAGGAGATAAATACTTTCCCAGACAAACAAAAACAGGGAGTTCATCACAACTATCCTACCTTGCAAGAAATGCTCCAGGAATCTCTCTCTCTCTCTCTCCTTCCTTCTTTCCTTCCTTCCTTCCTTCTTCCTTCCTTCCTTGTTTCTTTTTAGGGAGAGAGAGTGTGTATGTGCACACAAGTTGGAGAGAGAGGCAGAGGAAGGAAGAGAGCAAGAGCGAGAGCGAGAGAGAGAGAGAGAGAGAGAGAATCTCAAGTACGTTCCATGCTCAGCTCAGTGTGGAGTCATGACCTAAGCTGAAAGCAAGAGTTGGATGCTCAACCATCTGAGCCACCTAGGTGCCACTGCAAGGAATTTTCCAAGATGAAATGAAAGGATGATAATTAGTAATATATGAAAATATGCTACACACAGATAAAGGTAAGTATGTAGTCAGATTCAGAATATTCTAATAGGGTAATATAGTGCTGTGTTTACCACCTAACTTTAGTAGAAAGGTTAAAGAATATAGTGTTAAAAATAATACTATAGCTACAATAATTTGTTAAGGAATAAACAATATAAAAAGAGGATATATGTGATATCAAAACATAAAAGAGTGGGTAAAAGGGTAGAGTTTTGGTATGTAATTGGAGTTAAGTTGTTATCAATATAAAATGTACATATATATACGTATATATATATACATATATATATAGTAAGATGTTTTATNAGAAACCTACAGTAGATGCACAAAAGACAAAGAGAGGGAGTCAAAGCATACCACTAGGAGAATTATCAGTTCACAAAGGAAGATAATGAGAGAGAAAGAAAGGAACAAGAGAATGACAGAACAGGCAGACAACAATGAGTAAAATGGCATTGGTAAGTCTCCTGTATCAATAATTATTCTGAATTTAAGTGCATTATATTTTCTAATCAAAAGGCATAGAGTGGCTGAATGGATAAAAAAAAAAAAAAAAAANTGTGGTTCATGGGTTTGAACCCCCATTGGGTTCTGTGTTGACAGCTCAGAGCCTGGAGCCTGCTTCAGATCTGTTACCCTCTCTGTCTGCCCCTCCCCCACTCACACTCTGTTTCTGTCTCTCTCTCTCAAAAATAAATAAACATTAAAAAAAATTTAAAGCAAAGCAAGACCCAACAATATACTACCTACAACTAACTTCGTCTTTAAGGCCACACATAGGCTCAAAGGAAAGGGATGTAAAAAAATAATCTGTGCAGGTGGAAGACAAAAGAGTTCAGGGGTAGCTACTTATATCAGGCAAAATAGATTTTAACTCAAAAGCTGTGACAAGAAACAAAAAAGGTCATTGTATAATGATTAAGGGGAAAATTAATCCAGGGGATATAATAATTATAAATACATATGTACTCAACTTCAGAACAACCAATATATTAAGCAAATAGTAACAGATCTGAATGGAAAAATAGACTACAATGCTATAATGATAATAGAGAACTTTAATACCCCACTTTCAAGAATAGATAGACCATCAAAAAGACAATGTTGGACTTAAACTATACTTTAGACCAAATAGACCTAATAGTGTATACAGAACATTCCATCCAGCAACAGCAGAATACACATTCATTTCAAGCACACACAGAACATTCTCCAGGATAGATCATATGGTATGTTGCAGAACAAGTCTCAGCAGATTTAAGGAAATTGAAATCATACCATGTATCTTTTGTGACCATAGTGGCATGAAACTAGAAATAAATAACAGGACAAAATTTGGAAAATTCACAAATACATGGAAATTAACAACACCTGAACACCAATGAATCAAAAAAAAAATCACAAAGGAAATTTTAAAAATCTTGAAACAAAAGAAAACGGAACTACAACATGCCAAAACATAGGGGACGTAGCAAAAGCAGTTCAAAGAGGGAGGTTTTTAATGATAAATATCTACTTTAAGGAAAAAAAAGTCTCAAATAAACAACCTAACTTTGTACCTGAAGAAACTAGAAAAAGAACAAACTGAGCTGAGAGAAACTAAAGAAAGAAAATGATAAGTGATGGGTATTGAGGAGGGCACTTGTTAGGATGAGAACTGGATGTTGTAAGTACGTGATAAATCATGGAATCCACTCCTGAAACTAAGAGCACACTGTATACACTATATGTTAGCTAACTTGACACTAAATTATATAAAGAAAAAAAAGAAAGAAAATTTTCATAATAAAATGTTGGATTAAAAAAAGAAAAAAGTAAAGATTGGAGAATAAATGAATAAAATGGAGTCCAGAAAAAAATAATAAAAAAGATGAACAAGACTAAGAGATGCTTTTTGAAAAGATAAAAGAATTGACAAAGATTTGGCTACACTAATTAAGAAAAAAAAGAGAAGACTCAAGTAAATAAAATCAGTAATATAAAGAGACATTACAACTGACACCACAGAAATACAATGAATCATAAGAAACTGTTATAAACAATTATAAACCAACAAATTGGATAGACTATAAGAAATGGATAAATTCCTAGAAACATACAACCTACAAAGACTGAATCATGAAGAAATAGAAAAGCTAAATGGACCAGTATAAGTAAGGAGATTAAAACAATAATCAAAAACCTTCCAACAGAGAAAGGCCAGGAACCAGATGGTTTCCTTGGGTGAATTCTACCACACATTTAAAGAAGAATTAATGCCGGGGCGCCTGGGTGGCTTAGTCGGTTGGGCGTCCGACTTTCGCTTAGGTCATGATCTCACGGTTCGTGGGTTCGGGCCCCGCGTCCAGCTCTGTGCTGACTGCCAGCTCAGAGCCTGGAGCCTGTTTCAGTCTGTGACTCCCTCTCTCTCTGACCCTCCCCTGCTCACGCTGTCTCTCTCTCTCTCCTAGAAATAAATAAAACATTTAAAAAAAAATTAAAAAAAAAAAAAAGAATTAATGCCAATTCTTCTCAACCTCTTCCAAAAAGTAGAAGAGGAAGGAATTCTCCCAAGCTCATTTTATGAGGCCAGCATTACCCTGACACCAAAGCCAGATAAGGATGATACAAGAAAAGAAAACTACATGCCAATGTCCCTGATGAATACAGATGCAAAAATTTGCAACACATGAAACCTGACTTCAGCAGCATATTAAAAGGATCATACACCTTGATCAAATGGGATTTATCCTTGAGATATAGCATAGTTTGGCATACACAAATCAATAAATGTGTTACATCATTAATAGGATGAAAGATAAAAATCATATGTCCATCTCCATAGATGCAGAACAAGTTTGACAAAATACAACATCCTTTCATGAGAAAAACTCCCAACATGGGCGCCTGGGTGGCTTAGTCGGTTAAGCGTCCGACTTTCGCTTAGGTCATGATCTCGCGGTTCGTGGGTTCGGGCCCCACGTCCAGCTCTGTGCTGACTGCCAGCTCAGAGCCTGGAGCCTGTTTCAGTCTGTGACTCCCTCTCTCTCTGACCCTCCCCTGCTCACGCTGTCTCTCTCTCCTAGAAATAAATAAAACATTAAAAAAAAAAAAGAAAAACTCCCAACAAAGTGAGTATAGAAGGAATGCACCTCAACATCATATGACAAGCTTACAGTTAATATCATATTCAATGGTGAAAGGTTGAAAGTTTTTCCTCTAAGAGCAGGGAAAGACAAAGTTACTCATTCTCACCACTCCTATTCAAGATAGTACTGAAAGTGCTAGCCAGTAGAATTAGGCAAGAAAAGACATCCAAATTGGAAAGGAAGAAGTAAAATTATCTCTGTTTGAAGATGATATGTTCTTATATATGGAAAATCCTAAGGGGCACCTGGGTGGCTCAGTCAGTTAAGCATCTGACTCTTGATTTTGGCTCAGGTCATGATCTCGCAGTTTGTGAGATTGAGTCCTGTGTTGGGCTCTGCGCCAACATTGCTGAGATTGCTTGAGATTCTCTCTTTTCTTTTCTCTGCCCCTCCCGTGCTTGTTCTCTCTCTCTTGCTCACTCTCTCAAAATAAATAAATATTAAGAAAAGAAAATCCTAAATAGTCAACCCAAAACCTGTTAGAACTAATCAAGGACTTCAGTAAAGTTACAGGATATAAAATAAACATATAGAAATCAGTTGTGTTTCTATACACGAACAGCAAACTATTTGATAAAGAAATAAAACAATCCCATTTAAAATGGCATCAAAAGCAATAACATACTTAGGAATAAATTTCACCAAAGATGTGAAGATTTGTACACTGAAAACTATTAGTCTTTGTTGAAACAAATGGAAAGATATCCCACATTCATGGATCAGAAAAATTATTATTATTAAAGTGTCTCTCCTGCCCCAAACCATCTATAGATTAAATGCAATCCCTATCAAAATTCCAATGGGATTTTCCCCAGAAATAGAAAAACAATCTTAAAATTTTTATGGAACCACAAAATGTCCTGAATAGCCAGAGTAATATTGAGAAAGAAGAACAAAACTGGAGCACCACACTTCCCAATTTCAAACTATTCTACAAAGCTATAATAGTCAAAACAGTATGGTACTGGCATAAAATAGACTTATATGCCAATGGAAAAAACCCTCACCTTTAGGGCCAGCAAATAGTTGACAAGGGAGCCAAGAATGCTCAATGGATAAGGGAGAAGCTTTTTAATAAATGGTTTGGAAAAATGGGATAATCACATGCAGAAGAATGAAACTGGATCCTTAAATTATACCACTCATAAATATTAACTCAAGATGGATTAGAGAATGAAACATAAGACTGGAAACAGTAAAACTCCCAGGAGAAAACATAGGTCAAAGACTCTGCGACACTGGTCTTGACAATGACTTTTACGAATGTGACACTAAAAGCACAAGCAACCAAGACAAAATAAATAGGTAGGATTACATAAAACTAAAATATTTCAGGGGTGCCCAGGTGGCTCAGTGGGTTAAGTGCCTGACTCTTGGTTTTGGCTCAGGTCATGATTTTGTGGCTTTGTGAGTTCGAGCCCCATGTTGGGCTCTTTGGTAGCAGTGTAGAGCCTGCTTGGGATTCTCTCTCTTCCGCTTTCTGCCTTCCCCCACTCATGCTGTCTCGGTCTCTCTCAAAATAAATAAGTAAACTTAAAAAATTAAAAAAAAAAACACTAAAACACTTCAGCATAGCTAAAGAATCAACAAAATGAAAAGGCAATCTGTGGAGTGGGAGAAAATATCTGCAAACAAACTAGCTGATAAGGGGTTAATATTCAAAATACATGAGGAAATCATGCAACTCAATAGCAAAACACAATATGATTTTTAAATGGGTAGAGGATCTGGATGGATATTTTTCTGAAGAAGACCTGCAAGTGGCTAACAGGTACATTAAAAGGTGTTCAACTAAACATTAGGAAAATGCACATCAAAATCACAATGAGAGATCACCTGTTAAAATGACTACTATCAAAAAGAGAAGAAATATCAAGTGGCAAGGATGTGAGAAAAGGGAATCCTTTTGCACTGTGGTGAGAATATACAGCAACTATAGAAAATAGTATGGAAATTCCTCAGAAAATTAAAAATAGAACTACCACTTGATCTAGCAATCCCACTTCTGGGTATATATCCAAAGGAAATGAAACAAGATTTCAATGAGACATTTGGACTCCCACATTCATTGCAGCATTAATCACAATAGCCAAGATGTGGAACCAATCTAAGTGTTCACAATGTGATGTATATATTATTATAAATATTATTATATATAAATTATCAAATTATATACTTTAGATATATGCTATTTATTGTATGTCCATTATAGTTCAGTGAAATTATTTAAAACTAAAACAACTATGAGGGGCTCCTGAGTGGCTCAGTCGGTTAAGTGTCTGACTTTGGCTCAGGTCATGATCTCATAGTTTGTGGGTTTGAGACCCATGTCAGCCTCTGTGCTGACAGCTCAGAGCCTGGAGCCTGCTTCAGATTCTGTGTGTGTGTGCCTCTTTCTCTCCCCCTTCCCTGCTCATGCTGTGTCTGTCTCTCTCTCTCTCTCTCACTCACAAAAATAAATAAACGTTAAAAAAGTTTTTTAAAGCAACTATAAGGTCACAGGGATTTTGTATACTTGTGAGCAATATCTTTGTTATTTGAACTGCTTAGTATTCTTAAAAAGCATCTAAGGCTCCATGCTGAGAGTGGAGCCTGCTTGGGATTCTCTCTCTCTCCCTCTTCTCCCCCTCCCCCACTCGCACATGCATTTCTTGCTCTAAAAAAAAAAAGGAAATTAAATCTGCATTCAGATTAAATTAAAAAGCATTCAGATGCTTAACCACCATTCTATACACCTTTCTGAATTAAATTTATTCTTGAAATTTTTATACTATGCAGAAGGTAAAAGAAATGAACAAACATTTATCTGACTTTTTCTAGGTAAGAAATACTGTAGGAGAAGTCAAAGAAATATAACATAGTTCTAGGCTCCTTCCAACTCCCCTGAAAGGCTTAGATTCTTTTAGGATTACAAGACACCTGAAAGCATCAAAGGCATTATGGTAGCAAATGAAAAACAGTCAGGTGAGTGGTTTGTTAAGTGTCTTTTCATCTATCCAGATCCTCTGCTGCTCTCAGGAGTGAGTGAATGAATGAACATTTAGAAGAAATCAGTTGATTTTGTTGGACCCATACTATTTTCTCAGCTTTTCTAAATGTCAGAACATCTTCTCTTCCTTTTGCAAAACTAACTGACGAATGGAAGGATCACTCACCCAGAGAGAAGATTCCCAAGCGGGCAGAGGAAGCTGGTAACAAGCTTGTAGACACTGGGATCACCTTTTTAAAAAGAGCTTAAGATCTGGATTATGACAGAGGAAGCTTAGGTTTTGGGGAAATCTTTATCAATATGACAGGCCAAAAAATATTTTCAATGTTTTTATAAAAATTTCTAATGAAGGGCACCTAGGAGTCTCAGTTGGTTAAGTGTTTGACTCTTGATTTCAATTCAGGTCATCATCTCACAGTTGTGGGATCAAAACCATGGTCCGGCTCTGCTCTGAGTGTGGAGACTGCTTGGGATTCTTTCTCTCCCTCTCTCTCTGCCTCTCCCCTGCTTGTTCTCTCTCTGACTCAAAATAAATAAATAAATAAATTTAAAACAATATTAAAAAATTCCCAAGAGATAGAACATCTTTTCATGTGTTTATTGTCCATTTGTGTTTTTTCTATTTTGAATTGATTTTACTTTTGGATTTTGTTGAAATGGGTTTAAAGCAAATTGAATTTGAGATAATGCATGTGTAAAAATGTCCAGTAAGCCACTGAAGATTCATGATGAAGTCTCCAGGAAAAGAATGTAAATGAGCAAAAGTAGATTACTGATTCATAGCTCAAAGAGATAAAGGATCCAGCAGAGGCAAATGAGAAGTATTCAGAGTGACCTGGAAAAACATGTCCTCATACGATCCTTACCAGTCACACTTCCTTTTAGTGTGAAATGCGTATTCTTCCTCCCCAAGTATATTCAAGAACACCAAAGGATGATGATTCATGACCAGATGTTTGGCATTCTGACTATTATTTTTTCTTAGCAAACCCAGAAGTCAGTGTACCCTCTTGAGGCTAGAGGATTCCACAGAGCTGCCATGATGGTGTAACTCCAGAATGTGCTGCTGCCGCAATTTTGGCTAACATGACTAGTATACTACCTTCTGAAACCAGAACAGTCAGAAGACATGCTCCAACTAGGCCATGTGACCCACGTGACCATGTTGGCCAGTGACCATCTGTATTATCACTACTCTTGCTGGAGTGGAACCTCAGGATTGCTATCTGCTGACCTTGGCCAAGCCAGGTCAACAGTGGCTCAAGCTGTGGCTCTAATTGTGCCACCAAGGATGTTGTAGATCCTAGTCCAGGCTATGGTTGTTCCTCATTGTACAGGGGAGAAGTGCACAATTCATTGTCAAATGGGATCTACATCAAATATAGCCCAGCCTTACCACCTTCATATGCTTATGATACATATGGCTCCAAGTCTGCCTCCAGCTGGCTGTGTTGGGGGCATGTCCACTAATGAATCCAGACTGAGGATTCACTTTTCTCAGCTCATTTCTTCATCTGTTTGTCCCTGTCCTCATGATAAATTATCTCTAGGATCTTGGTGCTCTTTCCTGTTGGGTTGGGTTGTCCAAATCTATCAAACAATTTTGATTCTTTTGAACATGAGAGGGAAAAAAATAAGTTCTCACTTCCATTCCTCCCCAAAGTACTGGGATGTTTTGAGGACTCTGACTAACACACCCTTATTCTCAGCAGTTTCTAAGTTTTCCACAGCAATGGCTATGTTTAGGCATGGCCAGGCTGGAGGGTATTATCAAAATGTCCTGTTGCATTACAAAAGTACCTTCTGGCTATTGATCAGGCAAAGTTAACCTAAAAATGTTGAATCCCCAACAGAGGTGGGCTATCTGTGATGTTAATGAATCTTAAGTGTTACTTGACTACCTCTTCCTAGTGACAGGAAGGACCCTCACAATGTATTCACATGCTCACATATTTTGGTAAACATTGCAAAAGTAAGATATTTTTGTATTTTTCTTTTTGTTTTTTTTTTTAACGTTTTATTTATTTCTGAGAGAGAGAGAGAGAGCAGGGGAGGGTCAGAGAGAGAGGGAGACCCAGAATCTGAAGCAGGCTCCAGGCTCTGTGCTGGCTGTCAGCACAGAGCCCAACGCGGGGCTTGAACCCACAAACTACAAGATCATGACCTGAGCTGAAGTCAGATGCTTAACTGACTAAGCCACCCAGGCACCTCTGTATTGTTTTTCTTAAAGAAATTTTCTCCCCCCAAGTTATATGACCATTAGCCTCCACAAAACCTGAATCTAACTTTGATCTTGGTCAAAACTTTGTGAAGTTTTTTTGTTGTTTAACTTTGAAGAAACAAAGTAGCATGTTGGAATCAAGCCAGTCTAAATCCATCCCTGTGTCCACTTCTTACTAGCTGTGTAATCCTAGGCATGTTACCTAACTTCCCTGAACCTGAGGTTCTTCAGCTAGAAAAACAGAGGTAATAATCCATGTCTTGCAGGATTGTTATGGGAATTAGAGCACGTAGTATGGTGTTTGGCACATAGCAATTAATCAAAAGCATTGTGTGTTATTCTGGTTCTTATTTTTATTGCTTTGTTAACTGCAAAACAATCTTTTCTTTGGGGAAGTGGGTACTTATTTCCCACATTTCCTACATATCTATTTATTCTCTCTTCTTACCTAGACCTGATCAAAAAGAGCCTTGAACATGAAAGAAACACCCAAAAGAAAGTGGCTCTGCTCTGAATTCTTAACTGAGTAATTCAATTGTCAGGCACTATTGTCTTTTTTCATATCTCAAATTTGAGTTTTCTAGATGACCAGATTGCCTTGACTTTACCAATGTTATACTACAAAAAAAAAATTTCATATCTAGATAAGAAAGCTAGAAAATATCTTTCAAAACTATTTACTTTGGCCTTAAATCTCAAAGAGAAAATTTGATATTGAAAATATAATTAAAGAGTCAACATTCTTTCAAATGTGATGGGAAAGGGACAAGCTGGTGGTCTTCACCATGTGCCAATATGTCAACACAAGTGACCATGCCCAGAAATATAGTGGTCCTTTTTTTTTTTAAAATTAAAGTGACAAACATATTTAGTCTTTCAAGCTTATGCAAGGGGGAAAAAGTATAATTTATTTATTAAATATTTTTATTTATTTCTAGGAGAGAGAGACAGCGTGACAGGGGAGGGTCAGAGAGAGAGGGAGATACAGACTCTGAAATAGGCTCCAGGCTCTGAGCTGGCAGTCAGCACAGAGCCCGATGCGGGGCTCGAACCCACGAACCGCGAGATCATGACCTAAGCGAAAGTCGGACGCTTAACCAACTAAGCCACCCAGGCGCCCCGGAAAAAGTATAATTTAGTCACATACTCAGTTTAAAAAATGATGAAGATTAGGAGCACCTGGGTGGCTCAGTTGGGTAAGTGTCCAGCTACAGCTCAGGTTATGATCTTGCTGCTTGTGGGTTTGAGCCCAGTATTGGGCTCTATCTGACAGCTCAGAGCCTGGAGCCTGCTTCAGATTCTGTGTCTCCTTCTCTTTCTGTCCCCACCCTACTAATGCTCTGTCTCTCTCTCAAAAATAAATAAATATTGAAAAAATTTTTAAAAAAGGATACAGTTTTGGAGGATGGTGGGGTGGTCTGGAGCTGGTGGCCAAAAAAGAATTCTTAAAGATGTCTTTGGTGTGAAACGATGATTTTATTAAAGCACAGGGACAGGACCTATGGGCAGAAAGAGCTGTACTGGGGTTGTGACAAATAACTGATTATATACCTTCAGGTTGAGAGGGGGTTAGGGATAAAGTAAGTCTCTAAGGTATTTTGGAAGCAAGGTTTCCAGGAGCTTGAGGGGCTAGCTGCTGTTAGGAAAAGAAGCCATTTATTACCATTTAGTAAAACCTCAGTCATGAGACCCTTCAAGTATGTATCAGAGGGCCATTAGCTTGGAGTGTGATTGCCAGCATACATCTTGGGGGAAGCAAGATAAAAGGAGTTTCAAAGGAATTTTTATATGTTAAAGTAGACTTTAATATGTTAAAGTAGACATATGTTAAAGTAGACAGGATCCTGGGAAGTCAGGATAATGGTAAACCAAGATTCCCTTTTGCCCCTAGGAAAGTGTCATCATTAAGGCACTTGAGCTCCTAGAGGAAGGTCACTCTGCCAGTTTCAAGGACTTGTCCGTGGGCTATAGACAATAAGGGAATTTAATTTTTTTATTTGCCTTAGTTTCCCACATTACCATGGCAAGCTCTTAAACCCCTTTCCTTTGTTCTTGGGTAGCCAGGAGCGTCCGAGAAATATCACACATATCCCACCTGGGTTGCTGTTAGCTTGTACTTCGCCCTCAGCTTGCCCCACACTCCCTCATCAAAAAATATGAAATATACACATAGGTGATCTAGTAAAAAAGACTCAGGACTGAAACACAGTATCTCAAATGCACTCAAGGAATTATTTGGAACACAGAAGAAACCCAAGGAGATGGGTACATTTCTTACAATTGCTTAATTGACTCTTTTGCCTGTAGGTCACACAGTAATTTACCATAACCATACCTTGTAATTGAAATGTTGTTTTAGTTAAGAAAACAACATGGCAATGAATCCTTCTATGAAAGGATTTCACCCTAAGGCATTTAGTTCTGTCTCAGAACTCCGGTCTAGTGGATAGAGGAAGCACATGCTTCTGGATTCCTTAATACTGAGCGTTAACATCTTTGGTTTATCTTACAAATTTTTTTTTTAATATTTATGTTTGAGAGGGGGCGCCTGGGTGGCTTAGTCGGTTAAGCGTCCGACTTTCGCTTGGGTCATGATCTCGCAGTTCGTGGGTTCGAGCCCCGCGTCAGGCTCTGTGCTGACTGCCAGCTCAGAGCCTGGAGCCTGTTTCAGCCTGTGACTCCCTCTCTCTCTGACCCTCCCCTGCTCACGCTGTCTCTCTCTCTCTCTCTCCTAAAAATAAATAAAACATTAAAAAAAAATTTAATATTTATGTTTGAGAGACAGAGAGAGAAAGAGAGCACATAAGTGTGAGAGGGGCAGAGAGAGAGGGAGACACAGAATTTGAAACAGGCTTCAGGCTCTGAGCTATCAGCACAGAGCTGGATGAGGAGTTCAAACTCATAAACTGTGAGATCATGACCTGAGCTGAAGTCGGACGCTTAACCAACTGAGCCACCCAAGTGCCCCTGGCTTACCTTGAATATACCTCTGCTGCCTCTCTCTTCCAGCACCACCCTTCCCCCACCGAGGACAGCTGTTCTCCTGCACTTATATTTATTTTCATTCTTCTGAATTGCCCTCTCCTCAATCCCACAAACACACAAAGGAGAGAGGCCCTGTAAATTTGGTGGTATTTCTGCCCCCACAACTCTTCTCACCGAGGCCTTGCAGACTAAAATCCTTAAAATTTTCACCTTCTCTGGGCTACTTTTTCTTTCCTTCTTTCTTTCTTTCTTTCTTTCTTTCTTTCTTTCTTTCTTTCTTTCTTTCTTTCTTTCTTTCTTTCTTTTCTTTCTCGTTCGTTCGTTCGTTCTTTCGTTCTTTTTTTTTTTAATGTTTTTTATTTATTTCTAGGAGAGAGAGAGAGACAGAGTGAGCAGGGGAGGGTCAGAGAGAGAGGGAGTCACAGGCTGAAACAGGCTCCAAACTCTGAGCTGGCAGCCAGCACAGAGCCCGACGCGGGGCTCGAGCCCACAAACCGCGAGATCATGACCTAAGCGAAAGTCGGACACAACCGACTAAGCCACCCAGGCGCCCCTCGTTCTTTCGTTCTTAATTTGAATTCAGATTAATCAACATGTAGTGTAGTATTGGTTTCAGGAATAGAGTTTAGTGATTGATCACATATAATACCCAGTGTTCATGCCAACAAGTATTTCCTTAATGCTTATCACCTATTTAGTCCATTCCTCCTCCCACCTCCTCTCCAGCAACCCTCAGTTTGTTCTCTATATTTAAGAGTCTCTTATAGTTTGCCTCCCTTTCTGTTTTTATCTTATTTTATTTTTCTTTCCCTCCACCTACCTTGTGTTCATCTGTATTGTTTTTTAAATTGTACATATGAATGGGGACACATGAGTGGCTCACTCCGTTGAGCATATGACCCTTGGTTTCATGAGCTCAGGAGGATCCCAGGGTCATGGGATTGAGCCCTTCGTTGAGCTCCACACTTAGTGTGGAGCTTGCTTAGGATTCTCTCTCTACCTCTGCCCCTCTCCCTTGCTGGCTCTCTCTCTCTCTCTAAAATAAAAAAAAATAACACAAAAATTCCATATATGAGTGAAATTATATAATATTTATCTTCTCTGACTTATTTCACTTGGCATAATATCCTCTAGTTCTATCCACATTATTGCAGATGGCAAGATTTCATTCTTTTTCATCGCTGAGTAATATTCCATATATCTATATCTATATATGGAACCATATATATATATATCTTTTGTATCTATTCATACCATATCTTTTGTATCTATTCATCAGTCAATGGACATTTGGGCTCTTCCCATAATTTGGCTATTGTTGACAGCACTACTATAAACATTGGGGTGTATGTGCCCCTACGCCTCAGCATTTTTGTATCCTTTGGATAAATACCTAGTGGTGCAATTACTGAGTGGTAGGGTAGTTCTCTTTTTAACTTTTTGAGGCAACACCGTACTGTTTTCCAGAGTGGCTGCACCAGTTTTCATTCCCACCAACAGTATATTATGGTTCCCCTTTCTCCGCATTCTTGCCAATGTCTGTTGTTTCCTGAGTTGTTAATTTTAGCCATTCTGACAGGTGCAAGGTCTTATCTCATCCTGGTTTTGATCTGAATTTCCCTGATGATGAATGATGTTGATGTTGAACATCTTTTCATGTTCATTAGCCATCTGGATATCTTCTTTGGAAAAGTGTCTATTCATGTCTTATGACTTTTTCTTAACTGGATTATTTATTTTTGGGGTGTTGAGTTTGATAAGTTCTTTGTAGATTTTGGATCCTAACCCTTTGTCTGATAATGTCATTTGTAAATATCTTCTCCCATTCTGTTGGCTCCCTTTTAGTTTTGTTGATTGTTTCCTTCATTATACAGAAGATTTTTATCTTGATGAAGCTAATAGTTTTTTGCTTTTGTTTCCCTTGCCTCCACAGATGTGTCTAGTAAGAAGTTGCTCTGGCTGATAGCAAAGAGGTTACCACCTGTGATCTCCTCTAGGATTTTGATGTTTTCCTGTCTTACATTTCGGTCTTTCAGCCATTTTGAATTCATTTTTGTGTATGCTGTAAGAAAGTGGGTCTAGGCTTATTTTCTATCCTCTTCCCCTCCACACTACCATCTATCTTTCCCCATGTTCCACAAGCATTTCTTTCTTTCTTTCTTTTTTTTAATGTTTCTTATTTATTTCTAGGAGAGAGAGACAGCGTGAGCAGGGGAGGGTCAGAGAGAGAGGGAGTCACAGACTGAAACAGGCTCCAGGCTCTGAGCTGGCAGTCAGCACAGAGCCCGACATGGGGCTCGAACCCACGAACCGCGAGATCATGACCTAAGCGAAAGTTGGACGCTTAACCGACTAAGCCACCCAGGTGCCCCTAGCATGTCTAACAATAGGCAAAACAAATGGAAAATTACAATGATTTTCTAAATCTCCAAATAGGTTGAAAAAAATACCCAAGTATTTAATTGCTGAACATTCAAAGTCTATTGGGAAAAATCTTTCATAATTGTGAGGAAATGCTTCAAAAAGACAGCCTCTTGGCAAGATAACAGAACATATTGAAAATACACAGAGGGGTGCTTTGGTGGCTCAGTAGGTTTAGCGTCTGACTCTAGATTTGCGCTCAGGTCATGATCTCACAGTTCGTGAGTTTGAACCCCACATCAGGCTCTGCACTGACAGTGCAGAACCTGCTTGGGATTCTCTCTCTCTCCGCCTTGCTCTGCCCCTCTCTTGCTCTCTCTCTTAAATAAACAAACTTTAAAAAAGTAGTCTTTAAACAAAAAGAAAAAATCACAGAAAATCTGTTTGGAAAGCAAATTATAAACCAAATTGCTAACAATACTTATATAAAGAGAATGAGAGATATTTGAACAGAAATAAAAAAGGAAAAAAATATTCTCATAATCCCTCAACATACGCTTTTCTTATTTTAAGTTTTACCTTTTATTTTAGGAAAACGAATAAGGAATAACAGAAATAGAAAATACAAGGAAGTGACAAATATTGCAAAATTCTTTCAGGAAAAGTCCCTGGGCCCATTTCTTTTGGCACAGAGCTTTGGTATTTTATTATGATATGATTTTGGTATTTTATTATAGTAAGATTGTTAAATTGGTATATCTAAATGGTCCAGGATAAGTTCTTCATGGTGACAGACAGCTGACGATAGGCTGGAAAGGAGAGGTCTGGGGAGCTACTGTGGGCAAAGACTTTATCTCTATTGCCCAGAATCACAAAGGCATCAAAACTATCAAGAAAGCAATACCTGGTGAATGTTAAGATGGCTCCCTTCTTCATAGACAGGGTTGGAGCTAAGAAGAAATGGGTCAAGTACCTGCGAACTTCTGTCAGTCTTTGAAAAGAAGGTAAATATGTCCGATAAGGTGTGGAACAATACAGAACTTTAAAAGCAAAATTCTTGAACAAAGTCATTTTTCTGAATGTGCCTAATTTTAATTTAAATTACTGGTGAGGGAACCAGGAATTAGACAATTAGACAAAAGAGCTGGTTTCCATTAATGCTTTCTTTCACACACACATATATACAAATACCTGCACAGTTAGCCAAAGAAAACATAACTAATTGAGACACAAAACTGGTTAACACTCTACAGGGCAACAAACATCTTCAATGTTAATTTCTCTAATCATAATTCTAACCTTATATAAGATCCCTTGAGAGTAACCTCCAACTTTAAAGGCTGTAGCCTATCAGTCCTAAGTTGTTAGTCAAATATACTTTGAAAACAGTTACAATGACCACGAGAATCAGTTGAGAGTAAACCAGGACTGCATGGTTTCACTCTACCATCCCTCTGGAGAGCCCCCTTCTAATATTCTCTGTGAAAGCTCTCAATATTTATCTTTGTAAAGGAGCCAGTATTTTCCTATACCAGCATTGCTAGACTTTTGTGTAAAGTAGGAATAAATAGGAGGAAGGGTGTCTAGGGATTCAACCTATGACTTTCACAATTTGGAATATGTGAAATCAGTTTTGGCTGCTCAGAAACCTCTTTGGCTCACCAGCTAATTCCTCACTAGAGTCTACTTAGGCAAAATGACGGCTCCCTTTCTAGCTGCCTTCACTACCAAAGCTGCTTCTTTCTCCTCAATGCAAGAGTCAGAGAACCATTTATAAAGCCAGGACCAAGAGAGATGTTGGTGGCAGGAATTTATTTTTCCTCCTCACCTTTGTATCCCTACTCCTAACATAGGGCCTGGCACATAGTAGGCATTAAGTAAATGAAGTAAGCATATACCAACTTAACTAGACAATAAATATGACTTGTTCACAAACTTTATCCAGTACTGGAATGGGATGAAATTGAATAAATGGAGTTAGTGGGTTATCTGTTCAAAATTTAGTATCTTTCCAGAAAGTAAGGCAGTCAGGTATCCTTTTAACCTCACTCTCATTATGAAAAATCTTTTATACATTTATTCTTCCTCCTGCATTTGTGAGGAGAAATACCTTGGAATTTTGTTCTTAATAAATGCTTTAGAAGAGACAGTAAGAAGAGAACCCAAATTTGGTTCATTTGTGATTTTTAGAGGATAACTTCTCTTGGGGGCCATATTAACTTCTCAGTGATCAAGGACTGAACATAGCACTTTATTGCTTCATGCTCTTCGGACAAGCAAGGAAGAAGCCATTTTCAAGACTGAAATATATTATCCGTTGTAGACCTTACAATATTCCCACAAAGTTTGAAAAAGTCCTTTGAGTTTATTCTTTACCTAGGAGTCTGTGCTATAGTCTTAGGAAGAATCTTATTGTAACGCAACAGCATTTACCTATTTTGTGCGTACACTTGTGTGTGTGTATGTGTGCGCCTGTGCGGGCACACACTTGCACATGTATGTGAAAGAGAGAGAGAGAGAGAGCGCACATTTAAATGTTTGGTTTGCTATTTTTGTTTGAGGAACAATCTAGATTAAATTTTAGAAAAGGTTGGCTCAGGTTGCAGGAGTTCTGTGCTAGGGCACAACCCATCGGGGTACTGGAGATGTATTCTGTCTCCACCCTCCGGCTGCTTTCCAAGAGAATAGGAAGGATGGTGAGCCCTCTAACTCAGATGTGGTTGTATTTAAGCTTAGACCCAACAATCCCACATTAGTCCTGCTTCCGTCCTCTGGATGGGGCAGGATGCAATTTGTTCTGATGAAAACTGCACGGAAGGGGAGAAAACTCAGTGGGGAATTAGCTGGAAACGGGAAAACTCTTTAGAATCCAGTGATACCTGGTTTTCATAGGCAAAATGAATTTCCCCTCCCCTCCCTCAGTGTGAAAAAATTGTATTTCCTGCTTTAGGAAAAGCTCCAGCGCTTTGTAAGCCACCGTGTCCTTGGAGAGCACTGACTTCTCTGTCATTGCCAGGGATGAGGTTAAAATGAATATTTTGCTTCATCCATTTTGGGGACCCAGTTTGAGCCCAGAGGAATGGAGATTGTTTGAGGCAGAATATTTGATTTCTTACTCATGGCTCATATCTTGTCCTTATTCTGTCTCTAAAGTAATGTTCCCAAATCCTTGTGGTTTCCCACCCAGCCTCATCCCCTCTCTGGTTGCATGCAAATAACTACGCTTACAAGCAAGGAAATAAATGACAATTTATAAACCTTTGTTTTTCAGCCATCCCCCAAACTTTCTCTTTGCATTTGGAAACCTGTATTTCTGTATTTTTCTGTGGGCCTAGCATTTTTTCCTTAGCACAAACATGGTAGAAATTCTTAGAGGTCAGTAAAATCTTGGCCTATAAGAAAAGTAGGACATAGTAACTTAATATACTTGGGAAAAATCAGTATGAACTCAAGACTTTAAAAAGCTCTGTATTCACCAGCTCTGTGGCTTCTAGGCTTCTTGAATGCCCCAGGGGCAGCAGTGTTAGCTCCCTCTGCAACTCTCCTGCGTAGAAATGCTCAGATTTGTCTCTTTGATACTTTTCCCCACTAGAAGGACCTGGTCTCCTTGGACTGCAGCAGTTTTCAAGATGAGAGACAGGAAAAAACATTTAAATGGGTCAGGAAATATCCTTCCATTGCCAGACAACAAGGATTCTTTAAAAACACATTAGCGCCAGAGCTGAAAAGACAAAGGAGCCAAATGAAAGGTGTTCTATTGACTAAATTTTGAAAAACTAAGAATGACATGATTATTTTTATTAAGTTCATAATAACACTCAAAGTTAAATGTTACAAAAGGTGAATATAAGACAAAAAAATGGTGAAGATGAATAGATTTGTTCAATTTTTACTTTTTACTGAATTTAATTGGTCAAGAGAGTAGTTTTTTTTTCTCTTCAATGTGTATGTCTTGCTAAAGGATTTTTTAAATTTCTCTTTTTTAATGTTTATTTATTTTTTGAGAGAGAGAACAAGTGAGCATGAGTCAGGGAGGAGTAGAGAGAGAGAGACAGAGAATCTGAAGCAGGCTCCAGGCTCTGAGCTGTCAGCACAGGGACCAATGTGGGGCTCGAACCTACAAACCTACAAAATCATGACACTAAGTCACATGTTTAACCAACTGAGCCACCCAGGCACCCCAAGGATAATTTTTTAAAGAGGGCATTATATCTATATGGTTTTTTCATGTAGGTATGAAATAAGTCTATGTGAAAGTTTATTTTACTCATTAATGAGAGAACCAGCCCTCTGTTACCACTTGGTCAAAGGAAATTTCTAAGAACCACATATTGTAGGCAATAGGAAGGCTGAAATGAATTTACAGACAGGTGCAACATGGGTATATCTAGAGGCAGTAGTAAATTGCCTTCAACTGTTAATTTGCATTTCTATGGACAGAAATTATCTGTACTATTATTAGTTCACTGCAATTTACAGAGTTGTAAAATAGTTTGTAGTATAGGAAAAAAATTATTCTTCTATCATTCTAAGTTGTTGTCTGGGACCTCTATAACAAAAGACATTCACAAGATTTGTTTACTATAAATTCTATGTGACATGAGAGCTTTCATAAGGAAATGAAGGCCTGAAGCAATGGTTATACCTGAGGGTTTTAGTGTTAGGTTTGATGAAGAGTGGAGAGCTGTAGAAAAATGTGATAGGACAAAAAAAATAAGAGTATGAACTTAATATAGTAAACTGGGGTAAATAGCATGACCTGCTCATTCAGATTCATCTTGGACATCCTTAGAGATAAAGGATGTTCTTTTCCTCAGTGTATAGCGGTGTGGGGCACCTCTTACATGATGGTTTTGTAACTTGTTTCAGGAGGTCAGAAAACCCTTCCTGAACATGCTGTTTCTCAACTTCCTTCAGCTTAAAATAATCCATATGTCAAGAGGCCATATTTGGGGTAGTGTGTCCTGAACCCCATCAAGTTCAAAGATAATGCAACTTGGGAAAGTGTACTATACAGGACAGCCAATAATTTTTATTTTTTGCCTATTTCAAAATCTCACAATTTTTCCTGAAAGTTTGTTTATAAATGTCCTTATTTCTATGTCTGTTGTTAACCTTAAACATAAAACTACCAGGGGGTACCTGGGTGGTTCAGCCAGTTAAACATCCAGCTTTGGCTCAGGTCATGATCTTACGGTTCATGGGTTCAAGCTCCACATCAGGCTCTGTGCTGACAGCTCAGAGTCTGGAGACTGCTTCAGATTCTGTCTCCCTTTCTCTCTGTCTCTGTCTCTCAAAAATGAATAAACATTAAAAAGAAAGAAAATATGAAAGACTGTGCCATTTTGTAGAAAGACACTATGAATGAAAAAATTCAAATCTATAGGTAAAGTAATTAACTCGAAGTAAAAGCGAGTTTTAATTATAGTTTCTGACCTGTAATGGTTTGACTCATGTTTTTGACTTTATGATGGTACAAAAATGATATGCATTTAGTAAATATTGTCAAAGCTTTAAGTTTTGAATTTTGATTTTTTTCTCAGCTAGTGATATGCTATACAATACTCTCCCACGATGCTGGGCAGTGGGAGCTCCCAGCAGCTCCCAGTCAGCCATGCAATCACAAAGGTGAACAAATGATATACCTAGAACTATTCTGACCTGTAGGTGATTCCATTTTTCACTTTCAGTACAGTGGTCAGTACATTACATGAGATATTCAAGACTTTATTATAACATAGGCTTTCTGCTAGATGATTTTGTCCAATGGCAGGCTAATATAAGTGTTCCAAGTACATGTAAAGTAGGTTAGGCTAAGCTATAATGTTTGGTAGTCTAGGTGTATTAAACACATTTTTGACTTA
This sequence comes from Crocuta crocuta, assembly GCF_008692635.1. Classification (NCBI taxonomy): domain Eukaryota; kingdom Metazoa; phylum Chordata; class Mammalia; order Carnivora; family Hyaenidae; genus Crocuta; species Crocuta crocuta. The sequence continues at coordinate 12,626,769 of NW_027532002.1, forward strand.
TGATATTTTAAGCATATTTATTTATTTTTGAGAGAGAGAGAGACAGAGACAGAGAGAGAATCTGAAGCAGGTTCGGCACTGTCAGTGAAGAGCCCTATGTGGGGCTTGAACTCACTAACTGTGAGAACATGACCTGAGCCAAGATCAAGAGTTGGACACTCAACTGACGGAGCCACCCAGGAGCCCCGACTTATGATATTTTTGAAGTGTAACCCCATTAGAAGTTGAGGAAGATCTATACAATAAAGTTTTAATTTAATAACTAGTGGTTTGGGGTTGAATCATTTGGACTATGTAATCAGATTCCAAATCCAACTGAGAAGCAATCACTTGACTACCCAAACCTTGCAGTGCTGGTGATCAATATAATATTGTGTGTTTGTTTTGTCTCTAAGTTGTTTAAAGCATTTATAAGAACCTGATACTTTGAATTTGTGACTTTAAGTGATTATTTAGGGAGTATAATGAATAAGTTTATAGCCAATATTTGAATATCTGGGAAATTTTAACTTCTTCCATCTGCATTTTATCAGTTGTATGAATCATGTGTAAATGTTTTGGATAATATTGGTCACCTAACACTTAAATGCTAAATGCTTAATACATTTAAGTTTTCTTCTGCAATACTGATGCATAAAATGCAACCCCCAGGGGCTCCTGGCTGGCTCAATTGGTTAGGCGTCGGACTTTGGCTCAGGTCATGATCTCGCGGTTCATGGGCTCATTCCCCACGTTGGATCTGTGCTGACAGCTCAGAGCCTGGAGCCTGAGGAGATAACTACTATAACTACTAAGACACAGATTCTGTGTCTCCCTCTTTCTCTGCCCCTCCCCCTGCTTGTGCTCTGTCTCTCAAAAGTAAATAAACATTAAAAAATAATCAAATAAAATGCAACACCCAAATCACTTATTTCATATTCATGGTCTGCAGGTGGGCTGGGTGGCTCTCCAGATTGTGAGTTGAGTTTAGACAAGTTCCATGTGTCTCTACTGTGGGATGATTAGCTACTGAGGGCTCTTCTTAAGGCAACTAGCAGAAATGCAAGAGAATAGAGTATAAACATGTGACTAACTTAATTCTTTGGCTCAAAACTGACAGGCTCTCTTTTCTGCCCACATTCCATTGTCTAAAGCAAGTCACAGGGTCAAGGCCATTGTCCAACAGGGGTAGGGAAGAATGCTCTGTTTATAGCGAGTCTTGGCAACAGGGGGGAGGGCAGGAGAATTCTGAGCAATAGGATAATCACACTTAATACATATATTAGGTCAAAATATTGGATATTAAACCAAAGCACAAATAGTTTTTATCATTTTCTATGCACAAAAGCCTCTCATAAATAAAAGACTTTATCTATAGAAAAGTTCAAAGTAGTGAAAGATTACTTTTCTGGGGTCAAATGTAATATAATGTGAACTTAACATTATTTGATTTTAGTGTTTTTTTAAATGTTTTATTTATTTCTAGGAGAGAGAGAGAGAGAGACAGCATGAGCAGGGGGAGAGTCAGAGAGAGAGGGAGTCACAGACTCCGAAACAGGCTCCAGGCTCTGAGCTGGCAGTCAGCACAGAGCTGGACGCGGGGCTCGAACCCACGAACCGCGAGATCATGACCCAAGCGAAAGTCGGACGCTTAACCGACTAAGCCACCCAGGCGCCCCTGATTTTAGTGTTTTTGAAGCAAGATTGCAAAATTATTCATGACACAGACATTTAGAAGAGATTTAGTTTCTTTATTTTGTCTATAGCTGCTTGGTCTTGTGGCCTGGTAGGTGGTAGGAGAGAGAAAACAAAACCAAACAAACTCGATTTAATCTGGTTTAAAGTGTATTCTGATCCAGTCATTTAAGCCACCTCATTAGGTAATTCTCAGGTTCTCAGATTTCCTACATCTTAATGCCTCACTGCTCTCTTATCTGGAAGAATATGGGGCAGGAGTAGAACATACTGTATTATAGTTTGGGGCCGTGACAGGGGCCTCTATAGCCATCTCCTGGTTCTTGATTTCATACTGGTGAATTTATCTAGGTTTTGGCTAAAAACTTCAGTAGCTGCTAAGTTGTCTATCTTTTCCTGGTTCAGTCAGGCCTATTTACGCTCCCTCATTGGCTTGGCCCCACTTCGGCTCTCTCTGGGTATAGACCTTTCTAAGTCTCCCCCCATCCAGCCCCTGGCCAGGCCGTCCATCCTGAATACCTCTGCTGTGGGATCATCTCTCTCACTGCCACAACAGGTCCCAAGGCAGGCTGCTGGCTCTCAACTCTGTGTCCGTGTTACCAAGGTAAGCTTTGGAGTACAAATTAAGTTCTCCACCCTCATCCCCGTTTCTCTCAGGGATCCCAGGACTCCAGTTTCCTAATCGTGCTGGGGCATCTCATGCTGAGATGAAGTCACTCAATGTAGCTCTTCCAGAATCCCACATGGGTAAGAGGACCAACTTGGAGCATGAGTTTCTCACTGTCCACCTTTCCCTTTCTCTGACCCCTCTTTTCCTTCTCCTGATACCCTGAACCACAAGAGAAAGGTTTACTTCTACTTCTCTGCTATCCTTTTCTTTCTACCACAGAGTAGGAAGTTTCTTGGCATAGTTTTATAGGCAAAGGAAGAAAAGCTCTGTGATCTGGTTTGCCAAGTCTAGTTTCTAACATGTTAAGTGGAGCCAAAGAAATATAGAAAATCTCTTTCACCTTGACAGTTTCTCATTGCAAAATCCTAGTTTACATGTCAGAAGCTGAGTGTTACTTCTTTCATTCATAATTACCATTCTATCCCCAACAGGCACCCAGATGAATGCTTTTAGCTCATTAAAGAGAATGTCAGGACTAGGAAAAGCAAAAGAGAAAAGCATGTGGGGGTTTCAAAGTCCTGCTGCTGTTACACTGACACTTTGTATTTGTCAGTGCTCAAGTTGAATAATATTTCAGAAAAACAGATTTGTTTCCACTTTCAGATCTATTACGTTCTTAGGCAACATGATAGAGAGGAATCTAGGGCATACATGACATGAAGGTTGATATTCACTTGTGCACTGTCATTAACTTTTTGTATGTGTGTTTTGGGGATGGGAGGCAGCCAGGTAATGATGAGAATTATCTAAAAATAGGAAAGAAAAATAGATTAGTCATCTCCAGATTAGCTGTCATTATAGGCTGGGTAATAGGAATCCTTGTCATGTTTATTACCCACCCTTGATCTCTGATCAAAAGAAGTCTCATTTGCATTGTCCTGATTCCCTGTGCCGTCTCTCTGTGGCCAGACTCTGGGCTGTGCAACTTTGTGACAATGGGCTGCTGCTCTGTGGCATTAAGCACCTCAGAAGATATCACCTCTTCTCCTGGTTGGGAGCACTATTCTAGTAGGAGCCATAAGTCACAGAATTAATGCTGCTCCCACTCTTCAGGGTTTTAAGAAATGGAAAGCATTTCATACATATCATTGAGCTTCTCAAATCCTATCCAGAGTAGAGTTTTGTAAAATCTCCTAGAGGAGATTTCAAAATATTCCCAACTCCACCAGGACTTGCTAAGGTCTGGGAGATGAATTGATTTTCTAATGAAAAGGAAACACCGCATCTACTGCTTCTATTCTATTACTGTGCTGGCATCTATGCTAACAGAGACACCTTGATAACAAGACACTTTGATAGCATCGTGCCCTGTGGAGTGATAATCTGAGAGTTACAAACTTCTTAGAAGACATTTTCTTTCTCATATATCTCCCTGGGCCTTTAAAATCCTTTTGGGGAACCTGGGTGGCTCAGTTGGTTAAGTGCACATCTTTGGTTCAGGTCATGATCCCAGAGTTCATGATTTCGAGCTCCACATTGGGCTCTGTGCTGACAGCTCAAAGCCTACTTCAGATCTTCTGTCCCCCTCTCTCTGCTCCTCCCCCACTTATGCTCTCTCAAAAATAAATAAAACATTAAAAAAAGAAGAATGAAGTGCGTAGGTTACCTGAGTGCAAACCTTCCCTGTTTTCCTTGAAATCTTCAGTGGAATCTACTATATTCTGGAATGTTGTATGTGAGCAATTTTAGTTTTGATATTGTGGAAACTGAAGAAGGTCACAAGTTTGACACGAGAGGTAATGATATATGGGCAGATAAAGCAGCTCAATAGGCCACCGGAGACTGGACCTGACAAGTCCTGAGGTGCTAATTCACCGAAATCCTGGAGAGGCCTCCGAGCTTCCCTTGGCAGGAGGGGCTTGGAATGCCTCCAGCCATAAATGACATTGCATATAAAAATGAAGAACTTAAATAAGATTATCTCTAAATTGATGAGGGATAGATAGATAGAGAGAGAGAGAGACAGAGAGGGAGAGGACATTAGGGGCAAGGAAGGGAGTGCATTTATTTATTTAATTTATTTATTTTTAGAAGTTCTTATTGTTTATTTGAGAGTGCAGAGAATCTTTTATTTTATTTTATTTTTATTTATTTATTTTTTAGAGAAAGAGCAAACGTGGGAAGGGCAGAGAGAGAGGGAAGGAGGGAGAGAAAATCCCAAGCAGGCTCCATGCTTAGTGCAGAGCCTGATGTGGGGCTCTATCCCATGAACCTGGAGATCATGAGCTGAGTCAGATGCATAGCTGACTGAATCACCCAGGCAGCCTGGGAGTGCATTTATGAAACCTATAGGATGATCGTAAGTCTTGATTGCCTGCATAAATTCCAGTTTATAAGCAACAAATTTTACAGACCTCAAATTAAAGCCCTCCATGTGCCAGGGTCTGCATATTCAAAAGAGAGATTAAGTAACAGAATGCTTTCTATGTATTTCTATACGATCTTTACCACAAATGTTACCAGTTATAAGTATTGTTTTCTTCTGTTTGACAAATTTCAGAAATGAGGCTCAGAGATGTTAAATAATTTGCTTAAAAGTTCACACTACTGGTAAGTGGCAGAGCTAAGGTTCAAGTTCATACCTGTCTCACTCTAAAGCTCATCTGCTTTTCATCCTAATGTATCGGGGGATTTGGGGATATGTGACAATACAGTGTTGTTATGAGCCTAGTTAAAATGTGCACTGTGTATTTCCCCATAACATATCCTTTTCATAAAGAGCTTTGGAATGCTCCTAACTTCACACATCAATGGTTTCAGCTTAGAACCACATGGTTTATGGCTTGAATTAACCATAAGAATATTTGATTAACCATGGCTAAACAATAAGGGTATTAGCTGACATAAAAAGAAGTCTGGATGTGGGAGGTCTCGAAAGGCTTAAGGATGTTTGAGCTCTTGGTCAGCTAGACTGCATTTCTTTTGGCTTTCTCCTTGTGGTCACATGACAGCCGCCACTGATCCAAATCTTCTGCCCTCATCTGAAAAGAAAGGGTTTTCTTCTCATATGACTTTCTCTTTTATAAGGGAAAAAAATATTTTTAATAACCCCCAGCTGGTTTTTCCTTACAATTAATTGACCCCCATCATGTCACATTCTCATTCTTTTAAAAAATATTTTTTAAAGTTTATTTATTTATTTTGAGATAAAGAGAGTGTGAGCAGCATAGGGGCAGAGAGAGGGAAGAGAGAGAATCCCAAGCAGGCTCCACGCTGTGGTCACAGAGCTCGATGCAGGCTTGAATTCATGAGCCATGAGATCATGACCTAAGTTGAAATCAAGAGTCAGACACTTAACCGACTGAGACATTCAGGCACTGCACACTCTTATTCTTAAACCAATGTAAATAAAGGGAAGTGGGACTTCCATGATTGGCTTTGGCTGCTTATATATGATTCGTTCCCAGAGGCAGAATCGACCTTCCTTGAGCATATTGCTGCTGATACTTGAACAGATTTGAATTCTAGGAGTGATGGAGAAGGGAAGAACAGCAATTGGAACTACAGTGTCTTTTACAGGACTCTCAGCCAAAGGGTCATGACGGTGGATCTTTGTGAACAGGGCTACTCTGGTAAGCCACTGTTTTTATGTGTTGGAGAAGATAATAACTAACACTCCTCTCTCATCCCTGCCCCCATGGATTAATGCAAAAAGTTGGATTCAAATTTCTGAGTTTGCACTTGTGAGAAATAACTGCCATTCTTTGGTACATGGTGTTTTAACATGAAGCACACTATTGTTCCAAATTCCCACTCTTTCCTTCAAATGTCTTTGAAGAAAGAACAGTATGAGTCATCTTTCACAGGAATGGAAATCTAAGTAGTTTCCTTTGGAATAGCACACAAATATATAATCAAAAATGGCAAGCATCCTCACCATCATGTTTGTTGTTTGAGGTATAATGGTAACATGGCAATATAATTACAACAGTGATGATGATGACGATGATAATACATACCACTTACTGAATGGTGCCAGCCACTGGGCTGAGAATATTTATACATACATGCATTTTTAATTCTCACAACAATTACATGAGATAGAGTTAAATATCCTCATTATCCAGACAAGAGAACTAAAGGAGAGATTATAGGGCTTGCCCAATTTTACACAGCTGTGAGCTAGGTTCTGAATCCTGTCTGCTGACTCAGAGAGAGTCTGCTGAATGACTATGCTGTGCTGCTTTTACTAAGTTCATGACATCACCTGCTACAGATGAAGAGCCAGAGTGGGAAAAAGCAGTAGGAAGAGAGGTGTCTTCTGATGGCTGAAACTGATCACCACTGAGGAGGAATTCAACATTCACTTGTAAGAAGATAAACCTCTTTTTCTTTTAGTTTTTATTTCAATTCCAATTAGTTAACAGAGTGTAATATTAGTTTCAGGTGTGCAATATAGCGAGTCAACAATTCCACACAACACCTGGTGCTCATCACAAGGGCACTACTTAATCTCCATAACCTATTTAACCCATCTCTCCCCCCGCCTTCTTGTAAGCATCAGTTCTCTATAGTTAGGAGTCTATTTCTTGGTTTCTCTCTCTCTCTCTTTTTCCTTTGCCTGTTTGTTTTGTTTCTTAAATTCCAACTATGAGTGAAGTCATATGGTTTTTGTCTTTCTCTGACTGACTGATTTATGGCTGAGTAATATTCCATTGTACGTATATACCACTTCTTCTTTACCTATTCATCAATCAGGAGACACTTGGGCTATTTCCATAATTTAGCTATTGTAGATAATGCTGCTATAAGCAATGAGGTGTATATATCTCTTTGTATCATTTTTAAAAATTCTTTGGGTAAATACGTATAGTAGTGAGATTGCTGGATCATAGGGTCATTCTATTTTTAACTTTTTGAGGAACTTCTGTACTATTTTCCACAGTGCCTGCACAACGTTTGCATTCCCATAAACAGTGCAAGAGTGTTCTCCTTTATCCACGTCCTGGCCAACACCTGTTGTTTCTTGTGTTGTTGATTTTAGCCATTCTGAAATCTCATTGTAGTTTTGATTTGTATCTCTCTGATGATGAGTGATGTTGAGTATCTTTTCATGTGTCTGCTGGCCACCTGTATGTCTTCTTTGGAAATCTATCTATTTGTATCTTCTGCCCATTTCTTAACTGGATTATTTGTTTTTTGGGTGTTGAGTGTGATAAGTTCTTTACAGATTTTGGATACTAATTCTTTGTCTGACATGTCATTTACAAATATCTTCTCTCCTTCCATTGGTTGCCTTTTTGTTTTGTTGATTATTTCCTTCATGTGCAGAAATTTTTATCTTGATGAACTTTTGCTTCCTTTGCCTCTGGAGACCTATCTAGAAAGAAGTTGTTATGATCAATGTCAAGGAGGTTACTGCCTGTGTTCTCCTATAGGATTTTTATGGTTTCAGGTCTCACATTTAGGTCCTTAATCCATTTTGAATTTATTTTTGTGTATAGTGTAGTAAAGTGGTCCAGTTTCATTCTTTTGCATGTTGCTGTTTCTCAACACCATTTGTTGAAGATACTTTTTTCCCATTGGATATTCTTCCTGCTTTGTTGAAGATTAATTGACCGTACAGTTGTGGGTTCCTTTCTGGGCTTTCTATTCTGTTCCATTGATCTATATATAAGAAGACAAATCTTGAACTATAGTTTTTAGAGAAGCATTATTGCATTTTCAAGGTTACCTGGAGTCAAGTCCAAGCTTCACCATTTACCAGATGCAAGTTATTTCAACCACCACTGCCTCATTGTCTTCATAAGTAAATATGTATGTATCTTCTTCACAGAGCTACAGGGAAGATTAAGTGAGTTAATGGATACAAAGCACTTAAAAGAGTAGTTGAAACTTAATGTGTCATTGAGGGAATGTAGAAATAATGTGGGCTTCAATTAGCTGGGCTTGTGTTTGAATCCTGACTCTGCTCTTGAACAGCTATGTAACTTGGGCTGAAATTCTAGACTCTCTGTGCCTAATACATGGCTTGCTTTAATAAATGGGTTTTAAGAACATGATCTGCTATTAATACAATGTCTACAACTTTTCCTCTTATTCTATACTCATTTTGTCCTATTTTGGTAAGTCTGATTGATAACAAGTGACTCACTAAAATCAAGTTGATGCTACTTATAGTATAGTTGCTCAGACTCCTCTGCCTTAAAGATAACTAGACCTCAGTATAGTATCTGAAATTAACGTCCGATCAAAAGAGTGTCACAAATAAAATAGGGTACTGAAAGACGAGGGAAACATTAGAAAAGGTGATAACAGCTATCCACTAGTATTTTATTTTCTGAACTTCTCAGCAAAGGAATCTGGATTCTAAGTAGGAGGCAAAGATGTATGACTACTTGCTGTTGTTGCTTGAAATAAACATCTTGAAGCAGAATGACTGCTGCTACAGTGCATTGGACAATCCTCTAAGCATTCCAACTCTTCTTCCAAAATTATTCCTCTTTCTTCAATAGATAGAGAAGAGATGATTACCCAAAGAAAAGGAAAACACAAATTCATAAAATGTTATGCACCCCTATGTTTAATGGGGCATCATTTACAATAGCTGGGATTGTGGGAGCAACTCAAATGTCCATGAATAGATGAATGGATAGAGATAAATATATACAATATTCCATTGTACAATTGTATATATACAATGTATATAGCATCAAGCTCTGTGCTGACAGCTGGGGGCCTGGAGCCTGCTGCGGACTCTGTGTCTTCCTCCTCTCTCTGCTCCTCAGCTCGTGTTTGCCTTCTCTCTCTCAAAAAAAAAAAAAAAGAAAAAAGAAAAAAAACTTAAAATAAATAAATAAAATTTTAAAAAGTACAGACTTCCAGTTACAAAATAAATCAGTCACACAGATGAAAAGTAAAGCATAGGAAATATAATCAGTAATATTGTAATAATGTTGTATGGTGACTACACTTTCCATGGTGAGCAGTGGGTAATATAGAATATAGAATTGTTGAATTACCTGTTGTACATGTGAAACCAATATAACATTGTAGGTTAATTATATTTCAATAAAAAAAAAAAGAAAGGCATATGTGATTTCTTTAGGGCCCTGTTCTTAGCCAGATGCTACAGAAGAGGGCAATCTGACAAATGGATTCACCCCAAGAGGATTAGTGACCACTATAAATGCAGTACACAGTGAGCAACCAGAGAGAACTGCAATTTACAGAATAAGGTAAAGAAATGCATTCCTAATCCAAGTTTAGGCTGGTAGGAGACTTTCTAAGGCTGCCCGAATCTTATGGGGTCTGTTTTTCTCCCAGAAACCCCAGGTAGATTAGGCTTTGTAAGTGCCCCAGGTGATGTCAGAGCAAGCTAAGTGCAAGGTAGGATCCCAAGGGGGTGTGCAGAGATTCACTTCTTTTGGCTTTCGGTCTCTATTTGGCACAGGGTCTTTTCCTTAGACACAGACCAAGCACATTTAGTAGCATGAGACCAAAATAATATGTTTTAACCTGAATAATATGAACAGTTACAGCTATGATCTTCTCTTACAATTATCATTTTTTCTTTTTAAAGTATTTTTTTTAATATTCTTTATTTATTTCTAGGAGAGAGAGAGACAGCGTGAGCAGGGGAGGGACAGAGAGAGAGGGAGTCACAGACTGAAACAGGCTCCAGGCTCTGAGCTGGCAGTCAGCACAGAGCCCGACGCGGGGCCCGAACCCACGAACCGCGAGATCATGACCTAAGCGAAAGTCGGACGCTTAACCGACTAAGCCACCCAGGCGCCCCACAATTATCATTTTTTCTATTCACTAAGATTAGGCCTGCTCGGTACTGAAGACAGAAAGTTGTTATCCTGTGAAATTTTTATGATAACAGACCCAAACTCCAAATAACTCAGGCCAGAAGACAGAGTTCTGTCTTGAAACTTCTCAAGCCATGGCCCAAACATCCACTTTATTAGAGTTTTATGGAAGTGAATGAAAAATATTTCCCCTTTGGTAGGCATCAGGGGTTCAGATGAGGGCATATAGAAATCATGATTTTCTGGACTGCCATTCTGCTTTCTGGGATAAAATGGTAATCAATTTTACATCCTAAGACTTTTTACAATGGAATTGACAGGCTCAAAGCAATTTTCAGTTTTTCACAAGGATCCAGGAAGTAGAACTCCCTACCATACTATTAAACATTTCTTGGGAGGGCTCTGCTAGATGTGCCCGAGAGCTCTTGGCTGAAGCTATAATGGAATCATCCTTTCCCCCTTTATCACTCTAGCAATTCACAGTTGATTTATAATACTTTCTGAGAAAGGCAATTCTCAGTCCTAAGGGACTTCAAAATGAAAAGCTCACCGAATGAAATGTTTAATTTCATCAACCCAAGGATTAAGTAAAAAGTCTTTTTCTCCTTAGGGCTTATAATAGCAAAATAGCCTCTGTTAGAGAGAATTGCTTACATGGACACTTGTAAAATAAACTTCTGGCATTGATTTTGTGTCATTTAAAATAGGAGAGAAAAACATGGGAACATAAACCCATTCTATTCATTCTTATGGAACCACATGCATTTTTTTTCTTTTACTGTAACAAAGAGACTGTAGCATGTCTCAATATGATAAAAGTATATTTCCTTTGTTAAAAAATTACTGGCTATTTTTAGAGCAGTTTTAGGTTTATAGAAAAATCGAACATAAAGAAGAGAGTTCTTCTTTTATTTATTTATTTATTTTTTTAAATAGTTTATTGTCAAATTAGTTTCCACATTTTTTTTTTAATAGAAGAGAGTTCTTCTATATCTCCCTTCTTCCTCCTTCCCCCTCACTGCCTCACACCACCCTCAGTTTCTTCTTTTATTAACATTTTGCATTGGTGTGGCACATTTATTACAATTGATGAACCAATATTGATCTATTTGTATTAAACTTCATAGAATACATTAAGATTCACTCTTTGTGTTGTACATCCTATGGATTGAACAAGTGTATAATGACATGGATCCACCATTACAGTATCATACAGAATAGTTTCATTGTCCTAAAGATCTCTGTTCTCCACCCATTCATTCCACCTTCTTCCCTAACCACTGGCAACCACTAAACTTCTTCTGTCTCCGTAGTTCTGCCTTTTCCAGAGTGTCATATAGTTGGAATTATACAATATGTAGCCTTTTCAGACTGGCTTCTTTATTTTTTTAAATTAAATTTTAAAAAATGTTTTAGAGAGAGAGGAACAGCACGAGTGGGGGAGAGGAGCAGAAGTGGAAGAGGGAGTCTTAAGCAGGCTTTGTGCTCAGCACAGAGCCTGGTGTGGGACTTGATCCTGTGACTCTGGGATCGTGATCTGAGCCAAAATCAAGAGTCAGGAGCTCAACTGACTGAGCCACACACGTCCCCCACAGGCTGGCTTCTTTCCCTTAGTGATATGATTTAAGGTTCATTCATCTAATTGTGACCTGAGTTTTTTATTTAATTTTTTAATTTTAATATTTTATTTTAAAAATTTATTTATTTTCAGAGAGAGAGATCATATGTGCATGAGTGGGGGTTGGGCAGAGAGAGAGGGAGAGAGAGAATCCAAAGCAGGCTCCATGCTGTCAGTGCAGAGCCTGACTCAGGTCTTGATCCCATAGACCATGAGATCATAAGCTGAGCTGAAATCAAGAGTTGCTGCTTAACCAACTGAGCCACCCAGGTGCCCCGTTTAAGATTTTATTTTTAAGTAATTTCTGCATCCAACATGGGGTTTAAACTCACAACCTCGAGATCAAGAGTTGTATGCTTTACTGAGTGAGCCAGCCAGCTGTTCCCAGTTTATTTTTATTGCTGAATAATATTTCATAGTGTTTCATAGTGTTTCATAGTGTTCATAACAGTTTGTTTATCTGTTCACCTGCTAAAAGACATCTTGGTGGCTTTCAAGTTTTGGTAATTATGAATAAAGCTGCTATCAATATTTGCATGCAGATTTTTGTGTGGACATAAGTTTTCAACCATTTGGGTAGATACCAAGGAGTATGAGTGCATGACCACACATAAGATACGTTTAGATTTATAAGGTACTGTCAAACTGTCTTCTAAAATGACTGTAACATTTCACTACCCACCAACAATGAATGAGGGTTCCTATTGTTCCACATACCTGGCATCATTTGGCATTGTTAAAGTTTTTGGACTTTAGCCATTCCAATAGGTACAGAGTAACATCTCACTGTTGTTTTAATTTGTTTACATGCATTTTAAAGTGCCTTAAAACATATTGCTATCTTTTGATCACAGATGCTTAACCTGAAGTTGACAGATCAAATTTAGGACCTTTGCAATTGTGAGTAAAGTTGTGTGTGATTTTGTTTTTTTGCAATGTGGGATTTATTTTTATTGTTAGAATTTAAGGGAGGTTTATCAACCACAAAGACAAAGAGACTCCATTTTCAAACATTTTACTATTATTATTTTTTAATCAAATTAACTCTTAGAGTATTGCTCAGATTCCAGGCTTTTTTTTTTTTTAATGTTTTATTTATTTCTAGGAGAGAGAGAGACAGTGTGAGCAGGGGAGGGTCAGAGAGAGAGGGAGTCACAGACTGAAACAGGCTCCAGGCTCTGAGCTGGCAGTCAGCAAAGAGCCCGACGCGGGGCTCGAACCCACGAACTGCGAAATCATGACCTAAGCGAAAGTCGGACGCTTAACCGACTAAGCCACCCAGGCGCCCCAAATTCCAGGCTTTTTAAAAGATTAGATTATGGGCAACTGTGTTCATGATCATCCAACATGTTTTAAAGCATCTTTAAGGTGACAAGCACAAATATTAGGCACTAGAGATACAGAGCTCAACAACTCATGATCTCTGTTCTTAAGAAATTCAAGCTGGTGTAGCTCATGCAATCAGCAATCATAGAGGAAGACTCAAATCTGCTCTGTCATGTTGATTAACTCTGGGTGCTCAGTCCTGGTTGTGCCAGTAGATGTCATCATAGCTTAGGCCAACTAACTGATCTGCTAACATGAAGGCAAGGAATTGAGAAAGGTCTTTTTTTATTTCTTTTGTCTTGATGCATGATGTGCATACATATTAAAAACACATCATGTGGATTTTTTTCTCTTACTGACACAGACATAGAGCTGCGATGAATTTAAATCTTGGTTATGTTGAAAGTTAAAGGAGATTTTGTAGCTTGAATAAAAAAGTATTTATGCAAAGGGACTATAACTCCTAATATATAGTGTAGTTGGCAAGTTGAGACTATTAAGTTTTAACATGATCTTGAGGTTTATTAAAGCCTCCATGTGAAGAAAACTCAATAATAACCATTACTTACATTTAACAACTTTGGCTTTTCTACTATAAAACCCAAAGACAAATTGAACGCTTCTAATAGTAGTGAAAGATTTAAATTTTAGTGTTTATGACATATATGTTGTTTCAGAGAGCATTCTATGGTGAAATAAGAATTTTTTACAAGAAAAACACGAACTAAAAATATATGACACAGAGAAAGGGAAACCCTCTTACACTATCTGTGGAAATACAAATTGGTGCAGGCACTCTGAAAACAGTATGGAGGTTCCTCAAAAAGTTAAAAATAGAACAACTCTACAACCCAGCAATTACACTACTAGGTATTTACCTAAAGATTACAAAAATAATGATTTGAAGGGTACATGCATCCCAATGTTTATAGCAGTATCTATAATATCCAAATTATGGAAAGACCCCAAATGTCCACTGACTGATGAATGGATAAAGAAGAAGTGGTATATACATATATATATACATAAGTATACATATGTACATACATATATACATATGTATATACATACGTACATACAATGGAATATTATTCAGCCATAGAAAGGAATGAAATCTTTCCATTTGTAATGATATGGATGGAGCTAGAGTACATTATGCTAAGTGAAATAGGTCAATCAGAGAAAGACAAATACCATATGGTTTCACTCATATGTGGAATTTAAGAAATGTAACAGATGAACATGGACAAGGGTGGGGGGTGAGAGAGGCAAACCATAAAACAGACTCTTAACTACAGAAAACACACTGAGGGTTGCTAGAGAGGAGGTGGATGAGGATATGGGTTAAATGGGTGATGGGTATTAAGGAGAGCACTTGTGATGAGTACCGGGTGTATGTTAGTGACAGATCACTAAATCCTTCACCTGAAACTAATATTACACTGTATGTTAACTAACTGGAACTTAAAAACTTGGAAGGAAAAAAAAAGAAAAACAAAACAAAGCAAAACAATCCTTACAAGCCACAGTAATCATAGTGTAGTATTGATAAAAGGATAGACACAGATCAACGGAACAAACTACAGCAAGAGTCGTCAGGCTACAACTTGAAGGCCTAATCTAGCTTTTTGCTTATTTTGTAAACAAAGTTTTATTGAAATATAGGCAGACTCATTCGTTCACATGTTGTCTATACAACAGAGATTGTATGGCCTACAAAACCTAAAATATTTCTTTTCTGTCCTTTTACAGGGAAGGGTGTCTAACTCCTAAAATAGAATCCAGATATAGATCATCATATATGGTCAATTGATTTTTGACAAATGTGCTGAAGTAATTCAATAGAGAAAGTACAGACTTTAAATACAAGCTTCTGGAATGATAAATACTAGACATACATGTACAAAAATAGGAATCTTGACCCATATCTTACAGCCTTTTAAAAACTTAACTGAAAATAGATCATAAATATAAGTTTAGAATCTTGAACTGTAAAATCTCTGGAAGAAAACATGTGAAAATCTTTGTGAATTTGAGCTAAGGAAACAGTTCTCAATTAGCATCCAAAAAGTACAAATCAGGAAAGAAAAAATTGATACATTGGACTTGATCAAAATTAAAAAAACTTATTCTCCAAAAGAGACTGCTAAGAAAGTAAAAAAAGAAGCTACTGGAAAACAAAATCTACAAACATTATCTAACAAAAGACTGATTTCTTTAATATGCAAAGAACTCTGACAACTCAATAATAAGAAAACAGACAATCCCATTTAATAAATCAACAACTTTTTTCAAGACATTTCACAAAATGAGATACAGATGGCAAATAAACACTGAAAATATCTTTAGTTATAGGGAAATGTAAATTAAAATCACAGTGAAATATTACTACAGACTTCTTGTGCTGCCAAGGATGCAGTATCACTGGATCTCTCCTACATTGTGGGTGGAATATAAAATGGTGCAGACTCTTTGAAAAAACTGTGTGATGATTTCTTATAAAATCAAACATGTACTTACTACACAACCCAACTTACCTTCTAGGTCTTTACCCAAAAGAAAGAAACACATAGGTTCACACAAAGACTTGTACATGAATATTTATGGCAGATTTATTCATAACCACCTAAAACTGCAAACAACCCAAATGGTCATCAACTTGTAAAGGGATAAGGATAAACTATGGTATATCCATACTGTGTACACACATATTGTGATACATTCCATACCATGAATTCCATACAATGCAATACTACTCCACAACAGAAAAGGACAAACTTTAATTGCATTATGCTAACCAAAAAAAAAAAAAAAAAAAAAAAAGCCAGCCTTATAAGGGCACATTTTATCTGTTTTATTTTATATGGTACCCTGGAAAAGTTAAAACCATAGGAACAGTCATAGGCTAGGGATTGACTGTAAAGGGACACCTGGAAACTTTTTAAAGTGGTAAAGATGTTTTATATCTTTTTAAAATGTTTATTTATTTTGAGACAGAGAAAGAGAGAGAGATAGCAGGGAAAGGGCAGAGAGAGAGGGAGAGAATCTCAAACAGGCTCTGGACTGCCAGCATAGAACCCCACAAGTGAATTTGGGGCTCAAACCCACCAACCATGAGATCATTACCTGAGCTGAAACCAAGAGTTTGATGCTTAACCAGCAAACGTTTTATATCTTAATTGTGGTGGTAGTTGTATGGCTGAATGTATTTATCAGAATCTATAAAATTATTCATCTGAGAAAGGTGAATTTTACTCTATGTAAATTATATCCCAATAACCTTATTTATTTTTTTAATATAAATTATTGTCAAATTGCCTTCCATACACCACCCAGTGCTCATTCAAACAAGTGCCCTCCTCAATGTCCATCACCTACTTTCCCCTCTCCCCCATTCCCCATCAACCCTCAGTTTGTTCCCTGTATTTAAGAATCTCTTATGGTTTGCCTCCCTCCCTCTCTGTTTGTAACTTTTCTTCCCCTTCCCTTTCCCCATGGTCTTCTGTTAAGTTTCTCAAGATCCACATATGAGTGAAAATATATGGATCTGTCTTTCTCTAACTGACTTATTTCACTTAGCATAATACCCTCCAGTTCCATCTGTGTTGCTGCAAATGGCATGATTTCATTCTTTCTCATTGCCAAGTAGTATTCCATTATATATATAAACCACAACTTCTTTATCCATTCATCAGTTGATGGACATTTAGGCTCTTTTCATAATTTGGCTATTGTTCAAAGTGCTGTTATAAACATTGGGGTCCATGTGCCTCTATGCATCAGCACTCCTGTATCCTTGGGTAAATTCTAGCAGTGCTACTGCTGGGTCATAGGGGAGTTTTATTGTTAATTTTTTGAGGAGCCTCCACACTGTTTTCCAGGGCAGCTGCACCAGTTTGCATTCCCACCAACAGTGCAAGAGGGTTCCTTTTTCTCCACATCCTCGCCAGCATCTATAATCTCCTGATGTGTTCATTTTAGCCTCTCTGACCAGCGTGAGGTGGCATCTCAGTGTGAGTTTGATTTGTATTTCCCTGATGATAAGTACCATTGAGGATTGTTTCACGTGTCTGTTGGCCATCTGGATGTCTACTTTGGAAAAGTGTCTATTTATGTTTTCTGCCCATTTCTTCACTGGATTATTTGTTTTTTGGGTGTGGAGTTTGGTGAGTTCCTTATAGATTTTGGATACTAGCCAAAATCTGATATGTTATTTGCAACTATCTTTTCCCATTCCATTGGTTGCCTTTTAGTTTTGTGGATTATTTCCTTTGCAGTGCAGAAGCTTTTTATCTTCATGAGGTCCCAATAGTTCATTTTTGCTTTTAATTCCTTTGCCTTTGGAGATGTGTTGAGTAAGAAATTGCTGTGGCTGAGACCAAAGAGGTTGTTGCCTGCTTTCTCCTTTAGGGTTTTGATGGTTTCCTGTCTCACGTTCAGGTCTTCATCCATTTTTGAGTTTATTTTTGTATATGGTGTAAGAAAGTGGTCTAGTTTCATTCTTCTGCATGTTGCTATCCATTTCTCTCAGCACCATTTATTAAAGAAACTATCTTTTTTCCCCAATAAATCTTATTTAAAAATGGCTATCAGGTAATAAAAATATTTTGAGTAAAAGTTCAAAAGCTGGTTAACTTCTGTTGGGAGGAAACTCAGCACAGATGAAGCTGATTCAAACTACAAAGTTAGAAGAAATCCAGAAGCCCACATAAACATTTGCATGTTCAAACATTTGGATCTATGAGGTATCAGGGTGTACACCTTGGGAATATTAAGGGTCTATGGCATGTATCATAAAGTGTAAGAGTCTAATAATCTATTTTTCATGTAAGAGACTTATGGGCAGCCAAGGGAGTTATTTAGGTTACTGCCTAGAGGCTCAGGCAAGCTGAACAGAGATAATGATATTACCTGCTGAATAGTTTCTTTAAGGATGAGATAAGAATAAAAATGGGCATCTGGCTGCCTCAGTTTGTTAAGCATCCAGTTCAGATCATGATCTCATGGTTCATGAGTTTGAGATCCGCATCGGGCTCTGTGCTGACTGCTACATCCTGGAGCCTGCTTCGGATTCTGTGTCTCCCTTCTCTCTGCCCCTCCCCTGTTTGCACTGTTTCTCTCTCTCTCTCTCTCTCTCTCTCAAAAACAAATAAACATTTAAAAAAAGAATAAAATTGAAGAGACAGACATTCTAGAAGGAGGAACAACCTAAGATATTAAGACATGAGAGAATAAGGTATCTTCTAGGAGAAGTAAGTATTTTTGAAAGTTTAAAGCACAGTTATTCAGCGTATTACACATTTATTAACTTTTGTCTTGCTAATTTGTTCCCTTCATTTATTCCACGTATTCTTGAGTACGTACTTTG
The DNA here is from genome assembly GCF_008692635.1 of Crocuta crocuta. Lineage (NCBI taxonomy): Eukaryota > Metazoa > Chordata > Mammalia > Carnivora > Hyaenidae > Crocuta > Crocuta crocuta. The sequence goes on from NW_027532002.1 coordinate 12,645,179, forward strand.
TGCCAGGTACTAGGTACAGCTTAGGGAGATAAAGATAAATAAGATAACAATTTCTGTTTTCCAGGAGCTTATGGGCCAGTAGTTCTCTCCCTGTCTCCACTCCCTCTACCCCCTCACAAAAAGGTTAGAGGACTTTTAAATAGGGGCATGTGCATGCATGTGCAAGTTTCTCAGACAATAGAGGGTCTAACTCAAATGGTGGCTGTGAGCAATCAGCAGTGAAAGAGTAAACTTGACAAAAAAAAGGATTTTCAAGCCGAATCTTTTTTTTTTTAACGTTTTATTTATTTCTAGGAGAGAGAGAGAGAGAGACAGCGTGAGCAGGGGAGGGTCAGAGAGAGAAGGAGTCACAGACTGAAACAGGCTCCAGGCTCTGAGCTGGCAGTCAGCACAGAGCCCGACGCGGGGCTCGAACCCACGAACCGCGAGATCATGACCCAAGCGAAAGTGGGACGCTTAACCGACTAAGCCACCCAGGCGCCCCGAGCCAAATCTTGAAGTATGAGCGAGGTTTGTCAAATAGACTTGCAAGGCAGAAGGAATAGCATATGCAAAAACATAGCAGCAGAACAGAATGTGGCACTTGGAGAAAATGATGAGTTGTTAAGAATGGCTAGAGAGCAAAGGGCAAGGTGCATTTGAATGCACAGACAAAGAAATGTGGCTAGAAAAGTGGACAGGGGTCTTTGCATGCCAAGCTAAGGAATTTGGACTGCTGCAGACAGTTGGGAGCTACTGAAATATTCTACTCAGAGTAATGACATGATCAGATTTGAATGTTAAAATGCCATTTTTCCAGCTTTCTGGAATGTGATTCTAAAAAAGAGGAAACTAGAAATAGGCAAACCAATTTTACAATTGCTATAAAAATGTAACTGTGGGATGCTGGAGACCTGGCCAGTGACCATGAAAGTAGATTAAGGGACACTTCTCAAAGATATCTGAGAGATGAAGCTGATGGACTTGTGAATCACCTGCAAGAACATGGGGGAAAGGAGCAGTGAGGGAGAAAATGGAATTCAGTGTATCTACCAGTGCTCTGGTTTGAGTGGTGGGATGGTGAAGCCATCAACTGGGTTAAGTTATTAGAGAAGAAAGAGCAAATTCTTTTTTTTTCTTTGTTTGTTTTTAATTTTTGAGAGAGATGGGGTGGGGAGGAAGCATGCACAAATGAGGGAGGGGCAGAGAGAAAGAGAGAGAGAATCTCAAGCAGGCTCTATGGTCAGCTCAACTTGGAGCCTGATGCTGGGCTCAATCCGATTACTGTGAGATCATGAACTGAATTGCAAGAGTTGGGTGCTTAAATGCCTGAGCCACCAGACACCCTAGAAAGAGCAAATTCTAAACATAGTTGTTTAATAAGAATCAATTTTTCACATAGGAGGTCTAAAAACAGTATAAATTTAAATTAGAGAACTATGTAAAAGAATATTCTGGATCCTATTCTCCTCTTCCCCAGCTAAGGACGTATTTGTTTGCTCCTTCTCATTCAAATACATACTGACACACTGAAGCAGAATGGAATCTGAGACCTTGCAAACCATGTCCAATTACTCCTGAACTGTTTCACTAGTGATACAATGGTTACCTTAGAAATGGGATAAATAGAAAGTTGTTTCCTTTTGTGTTTTGAATAATTGTCTTGTTGCCTAGAATGATAAGTTCTAGCCTTGGGCTCTCTGTGAAAGGGTACCACCTTTTTCTTTGTTGGTTTTCTTCCTTCTTTATTTCAAAATAAATCTCAAAACATGTTCTTCCAAGTTTCTTTGAAATGCCTCTGTCTTCAATATCTTCTATAATTAAAAAAATAGTTACTGAGTGTCTAGTATGTGTCAGGCACAGTGCTAGGTGTTTTAGAGGTAGTATTTCTTTTAATTCTCAGTAGCACTATGTGGTAAAAGTTAGTTATTTAAAAGATGAAGAAGAAGCACTGTGAATTTAAGAATCTTGCCCCAGGGGTGGCTGGGTAGCTCAGCTGGTTAAGTATCCAAGTCTTGATTTAGGCTCAGATCATGATTTCATGGTTTTGTGAGTTCATGCCCCACATCAGGCTCTGCACTGGCAGCTCGGAGCCTGCTTAGGTTTCTCTCTCTCTCTCCCTGCCCCTCCCTGACCCATCTGCCTCTCTCTCAGAATAAACTTAAGACTTTGAAATTTTCTTTATGTCACACTGATTAGCGTGACATATATAAAAATAACAAATTTTCCATATATAGAAAAATAAAGCTTTTTTATTTTACTTTTTTTATTTGAGAGAGAGAGAGTCTATGTGGGTGGGGGAGAGAGGCAGAGGGGGAGAGAGAGAGAGAGAGAATTATAATTAGATTTAGTGTGGCACCTGATGCAGTGATTGATTGATTGCACAACACTGGGATCATGACCTGAGCTGAAATCAAGAGTCAGTCACTTAACCAACTGAGACAATCAGTGTCCTGAAAAAGAAAACTTTTAATGGAAAATTGTAAATAGAAACAAAGGAATAGGGGGCAGTGTAATGAACCTCCCTGTATCATTCACCCAACTTCTCCAAATATTAATTCATATAACTCAAATATTAATTCAATCTTATTTCATCTTTACCTACCTACTTTTTCTCCACTCTCTCCCTCTACCACTGATTTATTTTGTACCAAATCCCAGATATCATATAATTTCATCTGTATATATTTTTATATAGGTTTAAAAGGTAGATATTCTTAAAAAAAACTCAACCCAATCACAATGCCATTATCACATCAAAAGAAATAGGCAATAAATTCCATAACATCATGAAGTCTGCAGCCAGTGTCTCTATTTCCCTGAGACATTCTTTAAAACAGTTGGTTGTTTGAATTAACATCATTGGAACTAATTTCACTTGAGGTACATAGTTTAAATTAGTTAAAACATCAGTTTATTTTGGTCTATCATCTCACCCATATGCATGGGAGCTAGGAGGAACTCAGTGACAAATTGTAAATGAATACTGAATCAGTGAGTGACTTGTAGGTCTCTATTTCTTTCTTAATTGAGATATAATTGACATTATATTAGTTTCACATGTACAGCATAATGACTTGACATTTGTATATATTGTGAAATGATCACCACAGGAAGTCTAGTTAACATTTAGCATCACATGAATACAACTTTTTCTTTGTGATGAAAACTTTTAAGATCCACTCTCTTAGTAACTTTCAAATATGCAATACAGTATTATTAAGCATAGTCACCATGCTGTACATTACATCCCAGGGCTTATTTATTTTACATCCGGAAGTTTGAATGTTTTGACCACCTTTACTTATTTCTATATAGATCAGGGCAAACATGGCCGGAAGTCAATCCCCTTCGTGATCTGTGTGAAATGAACCATTATTTTAACACCTTAACCAATATGTAAAGTTTCATAGTGTTTGACCACCTATGACAAATGAGATTATCTTCCTTTCCTTTGCTAACTGCTTTAAAAACAAGACAAGGAATTAACTATGTGCAGAATGTTAATGTAGATCTTCTATCAGATTAAAATGTCACACAATAAATATGTAAAAGCTGTACATATGTAGGTTTTCCATATCTAGTGATGTCCAGGTATTAGAATCTGTTTCATGGTAATTAAGTTTTTGGTGTAGGTAATATTTGTCTCTAATGCCCTCCTCTTTGTCCTTCTTCCCCAGCTCCCTTCTGGCTGAGGTCCATGTTTACCTATGTCTTTCTAGAGACCCCCCTACTAAAACACTCAGTTAGGCTTAATCTGATTCCAAATTCACCCATTCTCTAAATTGCCCATCCTTTACCTCATCCTCCAGTACAAAGCCCTTTCCCCAAGGATAAGCAAATGTATGGAAAGCCTGTAGGGTTTGGAGTCATAGAGGAATGAAGTGGAATCCCATATCCACTACTCTGTGACCTTGGGCAAGTTGATTAACTTTCTAAACATTGGTTTTGAGATTAACTATTGGGTTGTTGGCAGGAATAGAATATTTATGTACCCTTTAACTTTCAGGTAGCACCTTTAACAAAATTGATGAATCAAAAAGATTAGTCCAGGTCCTAATCCCTGGATGGGTGGCTCAGGGGATACACAGAGTAGTGGCAGAGACTCAGAGGGGGGCAGAGAGAGGACATTCTGTCAACCAGCCCTTATTTATTTTGTTTTGTTTTTGAAAAAGACCCAGACTCATATGCCACCTGCCCACAACTACTTCCTCAAATCACCAAAGCAAAGTCAGCCAAACCACCCTCCTTTGCTCTATACATCCCTTTCATGACTTATAGTCCCTTCTCTGATTCCTTGGAAAGATTCCTGAGACCTGATTTGGAGGTGGGAGGGCATTAGGAAACAAAACACACAGTATGGTTTGCTTCATTTCACCATGCATTAGAAAAGGCCCTGCAAAAAACTATTTCTATCAGGAATTGGAAGAAAACAATCTTTTAAATATCCACAGTTACTGGTTTTTCATGGCATGGCCATAGGCAAGGAGAGGTGAATCAGGGACTGCCTGAGTGAAGTTCTTATTGTATGAGTCAGTAGATTTTTCTGGGGCCTTTCCTGTCACATTCAAAATAAGTCTTCTTCTGGCAGCCACTAAGTGAGATACCCCAATTCTCTAGCCTCTTCAAGGCAGATTTTAAAATGGTGCTCTGAGAAGCCCCAAGGTTCCACTGATGATAGAGAAGAAGGTAGGAGACCAGAAGGGGCTAGAGGCACTTCATTTCTGTTCTGTAAGTTCTACTTTGTTCATTAAGTCCAAAGAACATATTAGGAAAAAGAGCACAGTTTTGCTACTACACACACACACACACACACACACACACACACACTGGCAAACCACTGTTTTGGATATTCTGCTCAAGGGAAAGTTAAAGAAGGAGAATGGAAGGCAGGGAAGAGGCAGCAAGACCCTTGAACTTGTCTTACTATGACATTATATTACTAGTATTAGGTGTTCCTAATGAAGTTAAGAAAATATATGTGTTCATGTTTATGTGTGGTTGGTAGAACCTTTTGAGTGGTTCTCAACTCTGTTTGCACGTTGTAATTGCTTGAGGAACTTTATAAAAAATACCAGTGCCTGGGTTTCACCCCACAGAGTCTGACAATGCTTTGTTATTAACCCAACTCTGGTGTCTAGTAATTAAAGACATATATCTACATTGTAACATTTGAAAAATTATATATTATATAAGCATACATATATAAAAATACATATATTGTAAATATATAAACACTTTATAGGGAAACCTGACACAATTATAGAGTTGAATTATTAAGAATGACTGCTGATAATGACATTTTTGGATATTTTCTCAATATATTCTCCTGTGCTCATGACGACCCAAGATAAATGGCCATTGGCTTCCCAGGCATTTTGTTAGATAAGGAGGGGCCATAAAACAAACTTTTATCATTTTGTGTTTTCTTTATCAACCACAGGGATAATAACATACATTTATCTTCATGATCTATTCCTTCCTCCTGGTTACAATAAAGGCAGTTTGGAGAGTTTTTCTCTGGGTGAATTCTGTAATGTCAAACATTTGCTTCAAAATATAACTATAAAGGGTATTGGTCATGGTCTTAGAACGCACAAGGCCATAAATGTCCACTCTGCTTGAGTAATGTTGCAGGAAAGTATGAACATTAAATAAATTCAGTAGCCATTTACTATAAATTTATTCTCAAAGTCTCTGTTATTTTCAACATGACACAATTAGACAGCCCACAATGAACTATAGCATTAGAATATAAAGCAAACGTAGGTGCTTCTTACTTTTCAAGTATTTATTTGAAAGGGCTGTGTTTCCTAATTTTATTACTTTCACCATTAAAAATGATGTGATAATAGAGCCATAAAACAATTTGTCCTAAAGAATCCTTTATACCTCATGGAAGTGAATCATGAAATAGTTACAATACATACCTTTCTGAGCTCAGAGAGTAAAATTCTTCTCTTCGTAGTATAGGTGTTTTAGAGGGAGCATTCTTTCCTTGGGAGCCATGACCTTTGTTGTCAAACAACTCTTCCCAAACTTGTCTGTGGGTTCTGTTACCTTCCATTGTAAGGGGTAGGCTCTGAAAGGACAGAGTGGGCTCCTTGTCTTGCAGAGATGGTTCTATTTTGAGATTAGCACAGGGTAAGAGAGATGCTTCTAAAATGTTCTTTTAAATTCAAAGATGGACCTTCATAACCCACTTGAAGAGACTCTGGGAAGAGATTATCAGGAGATCATGAATATGGTGGTGCTGAAGAAAGGTCTAGGGCTGTTCTTGTACTGGACAAGTTCCCCTGTCTGGGCTCGTATATTTAGAAAAGTTTTAGTCAAGATGTCACAGATAGAATTTTTCCATTCCTGAAAATATTATTAGTAGGGTCACTTGTGAATGAAAATATTGCAGGAAATAAATAGATAAATGTATGTTCCAAAATATTTCCCCCTCATTCAGCAAATAACAGTTCCTATCAAGCAGTGGCAGGGGAGAAAATGAACATTTATTGAATGTTTATTGAATTTATTGAATATCTGTTGTAGTCCAGGCACGGTGCTAAGCATTATTATATGTATTATCTCCTTCACTATTTACAAATGTAATGAAAAATGTTATTTTACAGATTAAAAATGAAAGTTTCAGAGAAGCTAAGTAACTTTCCCAAAATCGTAGATCAGGAGAGTGGTGAAGCTAAGACCCAAATGAGAGCCTGAATTTGAAGTCCACATTTTCATTATACCAAACTGTATCTTTCTTAAAAAATACAATAAACTAAACCATATGAAAGTAAAACCATTATAAGTAGTGGCTTAGCAAATGAACTGTGGGGTCAGATAGATCTGAAGCTGAGATTCTTTTTTTTTAATTTTTAAAAATGTTTTTATTTATTATTGAGATAGAGAGAAACACAGCATGAGTGGGAGAGGGGCAGAGAAAGGGAGACACAGAATCTGAGGCAGACTCTAGACTCTGTGCTGACAGCACAGCACCCCCCTCCCCCCGTCATGGGGCTCAAACCCACGAACCGTGAGATCATGACCTGAGCCAAAGTTGGACGCTCAACCGACTGAGCCACCCAGGTGCTCTATGAAGCCCAGACTCTTTACTCACCAGACTGGAATTTGGGCAAAGTTATATACTTCATAGGGGCTATTCTTAGTATTAAGTGATAATTGTGTTAAATAAAATCGTTAGCAGTGTATGACACATAAGTGTTCAATAAATTCTAGCTAGAATTGTTTTCATTTTCAGGAATTTAAAAACTCCCTGTCCCAATACTTTTAAAGAAGGAAAAGCTGGTGTTCTGAGAGTCTAAGTGAATCTCTCAAGGACATAAAGTTCATCAGAGGCAAAACTAGTATTGGAACTCCACTCTTTGGAGTCCTGATATATCCTTGTTGTTTTTCCAAGTCATAGTACATTCACAAAAGGATTTTAAGAAAGTGTTTGAATTATCTTAATGATGACCATATTTCTCAAACCCCATCAAAGAGAATATTTGACATATAAGAAAATACTTACAATCTTTTCTTTAAACCCCCGGGATATGGATACTATTAGTATCTCAAAAGGCAGATCTTCCTCTTCCTCCTTCTTAACATAACCCCACGTTGATTCAGGTGTCCACCCCCTTGCCATCTCTAGGGGTGAATTCTATATAATTTAAGGCAGTGGGCAGGGACTACATGGAAGATGTAGAGTGCGTGGAAGGCTTGTTAAAACTCAGATTGCTGGACCCCAGCTCTAGTATTTCTGATTTAGTAAAACTTGACTTAAGCACAATAATTTGCATTTCTACAGAATTCTACCCTCTCAGTAGCATCAACTGTTGATCTGGGGACTAGTTTGAGAATCACTGGTTGAAGACAATCAATGTCATTCCTCTGTTTTGGTGATGGGCAAGTAAAGTGAGTTGGTCTAATCTGACTAAAGGCAATGATTCATACCTTGGTTGGGGGTTTACTTTTAAAGAAGGAAAAGCTGGTGTTCTGAGACCAGCTTTTTTCCTTTGAAAATGAATAATGAACAATTATTGGTTGCTGGTAGCCATCTTATTACCATGAGGACAGAACCAGCCTCAGTAAAAAGGCAGTGCTGTAGATGGCAGAGCAGAGAGAGGGATAGAGCCTGAGCTTTAGATAACATGGAGTCGCTGAATCAGCCAAACCAGGGGCTTTATCTTCCTCTGTACCTCCTGGTATGTGAGGCTGTACAAATTTTACTTGTTTAAACTATACCAGATGAGAGCATCTGTTACTTTGGCCACACTTAACTGCTCAATGTCAGATACATTCCTAAAACTCAATAAAATGAAAGTAAATGTATTTGAAGTAACATTTTTATTTTATGCCAGCATTTCCTTTTCCAAACAACTAACCACTTTAACATTCATTAATGAGATCACAAACACATAAGTAAAATCTATTTCTGTGCTTTAAAATCACAGAAAGTGCTCAATAAAAGCACAACCCTATTAATGCTTTCATGATATACTATGGACAGGAAAACCAATTTTCTTTCAGAAGATTTGATGTGATTAATTAGTAGTTGTCAGTGAGAAACATAGTCTAGTACATTACTAAATTAGGGAACATTTGAAATTCTTAGAGAAGATAAATTCCTTCTGAGGAAGTTGATCCACATAACCTTAATAATTGCAGTTTGTTACAGTCTCTATTCTGTTTTATAAGTCCAGAAAGGAGCTGAAGTGAAATAAGTTACTTTACCTCTTCATGTTTTATATTTTTACTGTAAGTAACCACAACTATGATAACAGTATTATAAAACAAAAAGCAAAACTCTTAAGTAACATTTTAGCTCTTCCTTTTAGGATCATGGAATGGAATTTTTTGTTTTTTATCCAGCTCATTTCTTCCTTGTAGAAGCATACCATTTATTGTAAGCCATTTACTGTAAGAAAACAACATTTTTGTCTGTGATTTTGATACATTTCCATGTAAGTCTTCTCTGTGTGTAAGGTTATTTTATTGCAGCATAATCAGCTGGTTCTCTTTCAGAAAATGTATGTTAGCTGGGAACAGAGCCTAAGTCTTAAAGTTATTTCAAAAGGGGTCAATAACAAGTTTTGAGCTTTTCTGTTTCCTCTAAACCAAAGATTGTGATGAGTAGTAATCATAGTATTTGTTGCTCTGTGTCAAACATTGTGCTAAGTGCTTTACAGGGATTTTCTCATTTCATTCAATCATTAATTCATTCAACAAACATTTGCAGAACACCTAACATTTGCCACTCTGGTACTACAGACCATTTTCAGCTAGAATGTTCATCAGGATGGAAAAGAGCAGAAGTCTGATTTTGGATCCCAGGGCAAGAGCCACTGCTCAGGAGGTAGGAGATGGAGAAGACAGAAGTCATAGTCTCTCCTTTTTATTCACTGAGTTTCTACTTCCACTGTGATACACTGTGTTTCTCAAAGTTTGTGCCTTGATATTTCCACAAGGGAATTATAAATAGGTATTATTTTAGAAGTCTGCATGACTAAAAATTTTGAGGAGAAATATGGGGATTCAATCATGAAACACAATTCTTGACTACAGGCATTCTCTGTGTCTTTAATATGTTTTGGGGCTTTCCAAGAAGGTGCCACATTTTTTGCATACTTATTTGACCATAGCCCCCTCCCACCTCTACCCCCACAGGACATACAGTGTTAGGGTTCCATGGCACACACTTCAGGAAAGTCTGGTCCAAATTATTTTTGGTTTTAAAAGTTTTTTTCATTCCTCCCTCCATGTCAAAGCTCTCTAGTGTTGAAAAGCCCCACAATTGCAAACTTTCCACCTCCCTGCCAATCTTCTACATCCTCAACACATCTAGTTTCCAGAACTCATAGACATGTCTAGTTAAATTTGAAACATATATAATAGACATTTCACTTCTCAGATTCTTTCCTTCCTGGATGATATAGTGGCCTTGATCCACAATGGCAAGGGGAGGAGGGAAGAAGACATAGGGAGGAATGTTACAACCAGGAAGGGAAAAATGTATATTTCAGTAAATAAGTGAAAGTTGGCATGGTTCTTCTGAAAAACTGCCAACTCCCGATTGAAACCAAAGTGTATAAAAATTAAAGTCATGAATTGTGTTTATCCTGGATGCAAAACGAAAGGAAAAACTTGGAAACTGCCTGCTTTATCTTGACATGTTTCAAAGTCAAGTCCGATAATTCTTGTCGGAGGAGGTGTGGAGGGGGAAGAAATGGTCTTTGGAACTTGGACCATTTAATTTGGCATTCATGTTAGCTAAATAACCATTTCAAAACCTGGATTTCTGCTGTGAAGTTTATAGCTGCATATTGTTGTGAGTTGCTGCAGTAACGAAGCCCAGTTGGGAAACAATAGTGTCAGTATGAAGAAGAAAAAAAAGGAAACCTATTAACTCTGCGTACCTTTCCTTCTTCCAGGTAAATACATCTATCAGATTTCTGGAAATGAGAAAAAAAGTAATAGCATCAAGCCTGGGAGAGGGGGACTTGTGGAGTTCTGTAATTCATAGCTTGCTTTTCAAAGAGAAAGTTTTTGCATGATGCAGAATCCTGGTAGGAAATTGAATTCCCCATTCAAAATTGTTCATTGGAAGAGGTTTTAGTAAAGGGACTATTTACAGGGATGAGGGCATGGTTAAAGGAGCCAGCAAGGATGTTGAGGCACCCAGGAATTAGCAACAGTGGGAAGATATTACCATTAGTTGGCTTGAGGGGGCAAGGAAAACAAAGGTGTTACCGTTGGAGGAGGGATCATCCCACAGAAGCTGGACTGGTAAATACAGGACACCAAAACAGAAAAGAGGCAGGAGAAAAATCTCTCTCTCTCTCTTTCTCTCTCTCTCTCTCTTTCTGTCTTTCTCTCTTTCAGGCTTCTGTTTTCCTGCAGGTATCTTCCACTGGCCAAACCCAGACAGAAATAGAACCAGAGAGCCCAGAGTCCAGGAGATGTGGTGTGAATAGTGAGACCATTTGGACACCGGGTCGAAAAAGGCTCTGGGGAGGAAATGGAGAATAACCAGGCCTCTTTTACCACACTTGTAACCTCTGGGTAAAAACTTTGAGCAAGACCTCAATATGTCAATAAAGAGGAAATTTTACTTTTGGATCAGAGTCCAACCCCCTCATTTTATGGACGAGAAAACTGAGATCCACAAAGCTTAGTCAAAGACATCTTATGAGATCAATGTAAGGTTTCAGCCCAGTCCTGATTTCTAGCTGTGCAAAGCATTTTTTCCACTCTCTCACTCTCATATTTCAGACCCTCTGTATCTACTCATTATTTTAATTTTGCCTCACATTTCAGTTCTCAGATCTCTTGTGTCTTTTAAAGTAGGAAAATAGAGATGAGGCTTTCCTCTCCAGGCAGACATATGCCATAAACACTGGGCTATTCCTCTGAATCAGGTGCACAATGCACAGAAATGAAAATGTGCTTTTATTAATGTCAGCTACCCCTTTTTGGGCAAGCTGGATGGATTAGCAAAAATTGGCTCACCAGGAGAGGTCAACTGGATCCTTCCAAATGTACCACAGGTGTTTTGTGTGACAATCTGAATGGGTTATTAATGTGGTCAAAATGCTGCATCTATTCTTAGGTCCAGTGGTGGATTTGTCCTCCCAGGGAATGCAGGGCACTTTAAGTTTCAATACTTTAGGGTTGGCCTTGATGGTTGATCTTTGCCTTAAGTCTCCAGATACCCACTCTTTCCAAGGTTCCTATATTCCCTGTCATCAAGAGCTAGTTCCCAGTTTGCCCAGGGCCAGGCCTTCTCCCCACTCCCACACACCTTGAGTATGACTTCCTTGAACGTGGCCCAGCATTTCAACTGTCCTTGGCCCTTTGCTCAGTCAAAGCTCATCTGTCCTTTAGGGTTTCCCTCTCAGGGAGATTTCAACCAGAGAACTGCTAAACAAAGCCATGTCTGACTGTCCATATTTGTTACTTAGTGTGTTAATGTGTTACCCTTCCCAAATAATCTCCTGTATTCTCATTCCTGGCCACTGGGTCCCCATTTAGAGATTCTCCACATTTAGGTAGAGCCCATGATAGGCTATCTATAGGCTCCAGCCAACCTGTGACAGAGGCAGCAGAGGGAGGATCACCTAGACACCACCTCTTAGTTGAGATGCAGAGGATGATAATTTGCAGCCACTTTATAAAGCCGAAGAGCTTCTCATTGGCTCCCATTGCCAGCAATGGAAAAACAAACCTCTTCTAGGTAGAATTTGAGGTCAAGTAAACCTTTCTTTGGCCCTCAAAGCAGTATCATGTTACTAGAGGTTCACCTATATTTTTCAGAGAACCTGTTCTGTCTGTGAGTCATTCTGAGAAAGATCTTTCTGAGAGACTATTACTTCACAGTGACCAAACACCTGTCAAAGTTCACTATTCTCTTCCTTATAAGAACTGATATTATCTGTACCAGTATTAATCATCATAATATTTTATGGCTGATAGGTTAAATTATTTAGTTGGATAAAGTACCATCAACTATTTTCAAGCTATAAAATTTGAAAGCCAGCTGGTTTTCATTCTTTATACTTAACCTCTTTCCTACCTCTCTGTCCTAGCCTCTGTTGGCACATTCTTCTTCCAGAAGTGTTATCTCAATAATGTTAGTGATAATATACTGGAGCTGAAGAGCAGGATTGACCAGAAATCACCTAGTCCAGGATCTCTCACTGCCACCTTCAGGCCATGTACATGTAGGTAATTAACACATGTAGTCTTTGGTTTACAGTAGGGACTTAATAATTGATCACTAATCTTGCAACTAGTAGACAAGTAGGTCTTGGCAATCTGATGCATAGTATAGTGAATATAGACAACAATATTGTATTATAATTATCAAACTTGCTAGAAGTCTAGATTGTAATTATTCTAATCACAAACAAGAAACGGTAAGTATGCACATGATGGAAGTACTAGTACAGATACAATGATCATCATATTGCAATAGGTAAATACATCAAGTCAACATGGTGTACGTCATAATTTACATGATGTTATATGTCAAATATATTTCAATTAAAAAACAAGATTGTTGATTCTGAATCAAAATGTGGCTGAGCAGTGATTTGCAATGAAACAGACATGCAGAAATACTTTAAAATTGCAGAGCATGGAAAGGTCTGCATTAGTCATCAGGGAAATGCAAATTAAAACCACAGTGAGATACCTCTACATACCCGCCAGGATGGCTAGAATTTAAAGGACTGGTAATCCAGATATTGACAAGGATGTGGAGCACCTGGAACTCTTATATTTCACTGATGGGTGTGTAAATGATACCATTACTTTGGAAAATTGCTTTACAGTATGCAAAGAACAGCATATGCAGGCCCTACACCCAATAATTCCACTTGTGTGTATACCACAAAAGTGCACATATGTGTATTTTGAGAGTCATGTACAAGACGGCTTCCAGAAGCATTATTTGTAATTAATTGCCCAGTTCTGAAAACAATGCAAATGTCATCAGCTATAGATTGTCAGATACATTGTTGCATATTCATACTTTAGAATACCATACAGCACTGAGAAGAATAAAATTACAACAAGAAATATGGATGGATTCCACAAACATGGAGAGAAAAAAGTCAGACTCAAAATATATATTCTGTATTATTCCACTTATATAAAATGTAGCAGGCATAGATACATTAAAGCAATGGGAGTCAAAACCGAGGTTGCCTTTGGAAAAGCGGAAGGGAGTGGTGATTGGAAACAGGCCCAGCGGAGCTTCTAGATTGTTGCCAATATCCTTTGTCTTGACATGATGTAGTGGTTGCAGGGTTCACCTGTAACAATCTGCTGATGCAATCATGTTTTTGTTTTATCTATTTTTCTATATGTACTGCTATGCTTCAGTTAAAAAAATAGAGGTGCCTGGGTGGTTCAGTGTCCACTCTTGATGTTGGCTCTGGTCATAATCCCAGGGTTGTGAGAATCAAGCCCCATGCTGAACATGGAGCCTCCTTAAGATTCTCTCTCTGTCCCTCTGCTCTTCTCCACCACTCGTGATCTTTCTCTCTCTAAAATAAAAATAAAATAAAATAAAATATAATAAATATAATATAATTGCAGAGCTGGAGGACTGGTCCAAGTTAATATAGCCTGCTGCTTCTTGACCTTTTTAGCTTCAGGTCAAGTAGTCTCTCTGTTTTCAGCTCCTAATAGTGTCAGGAGCCCATGGTCTCCAGAGTGAGAGACTCTCCTAGATACTGTCCCAGGCTCAGCTACCTACATCCTTCCCTCTGCCCTCCCCATTATTTTCCTAAAACCTTGCTTTTTTGTAGGGACATGATTAATCTTTGCTAATTTTCTGATGACTGATAATGACTTCTCTTCCCGGGGAAATTCAAATTTGAAAAACATCCTTAAGAGTGACTTTAGGGATTAGTACCATGGTTCATTAAAAAAATTTTTTTTAAAATGTATATTTATTTTTGAGAGAGAGACAGCGTGAGCGGGGTGGGGTGGGGGGAGGTGTCAAAGAGAAAGGGAAACATAGAATCCGAAGACAGGCTCTGGGCTCTGAGCTGTCAGCACAGAGCCTGACGTGGGCCTTGAACCCTCAAATGGTGAGATCATGACCTGAGCCGAAGTCGGACGTTCAACCGACTGAGCCACCCAGGTGCCCCTAGTACCATGGTTCAGCCATAGAAGTAGAGGTTTTGGGGGAGGTCACACACTTTACATGATATAGGATAAGTGAGCCTGGACGTGTATCCCAAGCCTGTGCTGAGGACTTGGCTCAGGTAAGCAGAGAAGTCCAGACACGGTGTTCCTTTCCTGGGTTCTGCCAGCACAACAGGTATCAAGAAAGACCATATTGGGGCACCTGGGTGGCTCAGTCAGTTAGGAGGCCAACTTAGGCTCAAGTCATGATCTCATAGTCCGTAGGTTCGAGCCTGGTGTCAGGCTCTGGGCTGTTGGCTCAGAACCTGGAGCTTGCTTTGGATTCTGTGATTCCCTCTCTCTCTGCCCCTCCCCAGCTCAAGCTCTGTCTCTGTCTCAAAAATAAAATAAACATTGAAAAATAAAAAAGAAAGACCATATTGATGGTGGAGTGGGTCACTTGAACATGGTGTTAGAGGACACAGGTGCTGGACTTGTCCTTACTGAACATCAGTGATGCTGTTGAATTTGCTCACTGGCATTTTTTTTCTCTTTGGCATAAATATCAGGGTGTGGTGATGATGACTAAGTAAGATGAGAACAAAATTGAAAAATGGAAGTATTACTCATACATTGGACTCTCTGAACCTAGGAGTTACAGACCACGTGAATGGGCTGGCAGAACTCTTTGGGGATGTGCGTCTTCCTGCCATTCCTTTTTGTTCCTCTCCTAGCAGCTGGGCTTCAAGTTCCCAGGCTCATTTACCTTTCAACTAGTACTTGAGCTTGATGAATTGCTTCAGGGGTACCACTTGGCAAGAAAGCTAAGGGAGTATGTGGCCCAATAGCCATCTTTTCTCTCTGGGTGAGATGTTAACACATGGGAAACAATTTTGGGAAGATTTAAGGTGATACACAGTGAAATGTTACACTGAATACGACTGAAGTACTTTGCATCCAATAACTGCAGTGAATGGTCAGAAAGGGAGGAACTTATGTTTCCATTTGGCCTGTGGAACCTGAAAATATTAATAAACCAAACCTAGGCTGTGGAAACTGCTAATTCTTCATGTTCTCCTTTTACCTGTGTTTCTGAAGTTCCTCTATGGGCCCAGCAATCTCACGATTGTGGGAGAGTCAGAAATGACAAAACACAGTTCCTCTTCCCCTGGGGTGGGGGTGTGAGCAAAGACAGAGTGTCACTGTTTATCACAGTCATCTATAGATTTTTTTTCCTGTATTTTCTGTTCTCTGGATCTCCCTTTGGAAGAGAAAAATCTACATACAAGTTTGTGCTTTTTATACTAAATACTAGTGAGGTCTTTTCCTTGTCAACAGTAACAAGATCTTCTCTGTGGAATTTATGACAGCACTTTAAAGAATTTTGAATAATGCATTGGCTACAAGTAAAAGGAAGAATGTTTAACTGAGGTTCACTTGGGGTGAATTAACAATAAGCAGTGTGCAGTGTGCTGCCTAGTCATCTTAAAAAATAATGTGCACTTCTTTTTTTGGTTATAAAGCTCTATCTGCTTTATTGTAGAACATTTGGTAAATTAAAAACATACATGAATTAGAAAATAAAATCCACCCATGCTTTCTCCATGCTTACATGTTGTTGATATATCCTCTTGGCGTGAACATGTGATTCATGTTGTGGCCATGTCATATACACAGTTTGTAACCATGTTTTTCATCTTTTTCCCATGTCATAAAATATTTTTATAAAAACATAATTGATAAAAGCTATGTAACAAGACTCTCCCAACAATAATTCTTCTAGAAGACACTGGTGAATGAATGTCTTAGGAGTTATACATGGACATCTTAGATTGCCTATCACTTGAGCGTAGTAACTAGTCTTTAGGTTTTCCATCCATACTACCTCTAAGGCTTTCTCATAAATATGAGCCAGATTGGCTTTGCTTGTAAAAGATAAGAGAAAGAAGATTTTTCCCCCTCAAAACGTGTGTTATAAAGATATTGAAATTTTAATTTATGAATCTTTAAATTTTTTTTTTTTATTTTAGAGAGAAAGAGGGAGAGAGAGAGAATGAGTGGGGGAGAGGGGCAGAGGAAGAGAGAGAGAGAGAGAGAGAGAGAGAGAGAGAGAATCCCAAGCAGGCTCCACATTCAGTGCAGAGCCTGATGTGGGGCTCAGTCACACAACCCTGGGATCATGACCTGAGCTGAAATCAAGAGTCAGATGCTCAATTGACCAAGCTACTCAGTCACCTCTATGACTCTTTTTTTAAGATGTGGAGGATGTTTTTTTTTCCCCCGGGACATTATTTCTAGAAAAATTTATAATAAACCTTGANTATCTGCTTTATTGTAGAACATTTGGTAAATTAAAAACATACATGAATTAGAAAATAAAATCCACCCATGCTTTCTCCATGCTTACATGTTGTTGATATATCCTCTTGGCGTGAACATGTGATTCATGTTGTGGCCATGTCATATACACAGTTTGTAACCATGTTTTTCATCTTTTTCCCATGTCATAAAATATTTTTATAAAAACATAATTGATAAAAGCTATGTAACAAGACTCTCCCAACAATAATTCTTCTAGAAGACACTGGTGAATGAATGTCTTAGGAGTTATACATGGACATCTTAGATTGCCTATCACTTGAGCGTAGTAACTAGTCTTTAGGTTTTCCATCCATACTACCTCTAAGGCTTTCTCATAAATATGAGCCAGATTGGCTTTGCTTGTAAAAGATAAGAGAAAGAAGATTTTTCCCCCTCAAAACGTGTGTTATAAAGATATTGAAATTTTAATTTATGAATCTTTAAATTTTTTTTTTTTATTTTAGAGAGAAAGAGGGAGAGAGAGAATGAGTGGGGGAGAGGGGCAGAGGAAGAGAGAGAGAGAGAGAGAGAGAGAGAGAGAGAATCCCAAGCAGGCTCCACATTCAGTGCAGAGCCTGATGTGGGGCTCAGTCACACAACCCTGGGATCATGACCTGAGCTGAAATCAAGAGTCAGATGCTCAATTGACCAAGCTACTCAGTCACCTCTATGACTCTTTTTTTAAGATGTGGAGGATGTTTTTTTTTCCCCCGGGACATTATTTCTAGAAAAATTTATAATAAACCTTGAAGGATAAAGTTCTCTTTGCAAAATACAATTGATCCAGCTTCTTTCAGTTGGCCCACAATTCTGGGAATCTACTTACTGGTTTATACAGGAATGAAAGGTACAACAATTTAGTTGGAATATCTTAAATGATGCAGATGGGAATCTTAAAGGACTCTGGGAACAGCTGGGACCTCACAGATGTTGAACACACCTGGGAATTGGTGTGATTCAGTGCAACTGGAGGAATGGGTTATCTCATTGTCCCCCTGACAGCAGGATCTCATTGATCCCTATCTTTATGCAGTGACTCATTCTACTCTGTCTCTACATCTATTGTTCCTTTGTTACCAATTACTTCATTCTCTACTTTATATGTCTCTTCTCTGCCTAATGGCTTCACTTTACTAATAACTGCCCTTCTTAGGGCTTTTCAGGGTGTCTTTCTACTACCTGACTTTTTAACTTCTGCTCCCAACACGTGATTGATTTTGTCTCTGTGTTCTAGTTCAAATTCTTGAAAGAGAATGGGTGTAGGTAATCACTGTCATCCCTGTTTGGTTAGAGTGTTTATATCAGGTCACATTGTAGGCCTGGCTGCCTCAGGTTATATGGCTCTGTGAAGGGGGTTGTCTGACATAGATCATGCCTCAGGCTGCTGCCTCAGCTGAGGATGCTGGCTGGAGTGGAATTCATACAAGGGTAATCTGAATCTGGCACAGCAGCACAGAATGACCTCTTAGGCACGTTCTTTTTGTTTTGAGTTTAAAGACAAAAATTAAAAAAAATTTTTTTTAATGTTTTATTTATTCCTGAGAGAGAGACAGCGTGAGCAGGGGAGTGGCAGAGAGAGAGGGAGATACAGAATCTGAAGCAGGCTCCAGGGTCTGAGCTAGCTGTCAGCACAGAGTGCGACACGGGGCTCAAACCCATGAACCATGAGATCATGACCTGAGCCAAAGTTGGATGCTTAGCTGACTGAACCACCCAGGTGCCCCAAAACAAAACAATTTTAATACAGTACTTAAGGAAATATATTTTTCTTTTTTTTTTTTCAGGACAAAATTCTCCTGACTCTTTCATTTAATATAGTCATGTTAAGGGGTGCCTGAGTGGCTCAGTTGGTTGAACGTCTGACTTCGGCTCAGATCATGATCTCATGATCTGTGGGTTCAAGCCTTGCATCCAACTCTTTGCTGATAGCTTGGAGCCTGGAGCCTGCTTCTGATTCTGTGTGAGTGTGTGTGTGTGTGTGTGTGTATGTGTGTGTGTGTATGTCTGCCTCTCCTCCCCTCATGCTGTCTCTCTCCCTCAAAAGTAAACACAAATAAATAAATAAATAAATATAAATAAAATAGTCATGTTACATAGAAACAATAAGTAGATTTGAAGTTGCCAAGGGCTAGAGGTTGGAGGGAAATAGGAAGATATTGGTCAAAGGGTACAAACTCCCAGTTGTAAGATGAATAAGTTCTGGGGATATAATATACTGCATGGTGACAATAGCTAACAATACTGAGGTATGGTCTTGAAAGTTGCTGAGAGAATAGATCTCAGCTGTTTTCACCACAAGGAAAGAAAAAAAAAGGTAACCATATGAGGTGAAGGATGTGTTAATGAGACTTATTATGGTAATCATTTTGCAATATATATGTATATTAAATCATCATGTAGTACATCTTCAACTTAGACAATCTTATATGTCAATTATATATCAATAAAGCTGGAAAAAAATAGTCATGTTACCCAGCTATTTTCCAGCTGACTCTAATAGAAATATATTTGTGCTAAATCTTTCTTAAAGTTCCTAAAATTTAATATTATGGGGAAAATGTTCATGCTGTACAGTGTTCAACTGGCATTTTAATAAGCTTATTTGCTTATTAAAGAAATAAAATGCATTTTAATGGTTGATATAGAATTGTGCCTACAGATATCAGAGACCAGCAAAGATGGGTAGGGAAGGTCTGGAATATGCTGACTTTCATGAAGTAGGTTAAAAACATTTCCCTTTTGAAACAGAATGTTCTCAGGCATTTTCCTGGCCCTTGACTGATAAAATATAAATGGTTATGTGTAATGGTTAACTGCAGACTGTAATTGTTGGAAATTATTTTTATATGCACAAATTGTGATGGAGAGTGGATTGCAAACATAAATTTCTGTTTGGGTTTTATTCTTATTTAGAAGCATGACTTAACTTGCTTTCTATATCATACCACTGTAAACGGGAAGTGAAGTCAGGCAAAGAACTGCTTCCTGTCTTCTTGCAGAAAGGAAATACATATATAAATATGTATAGGCAGCCTTCTCTCTACTCAGTCCATCCCATGCACAGTCTTGATTTAGCATTAGTAAAATATCATAATGTCATTCCCCTATTCTCACCTGTGACTGTATGTTAGAATCAGTTGCAAAGCTTTTAAAAGAAACCCTATTTCTAGGCCCCACTCCCCAATTTTCTGACTTATTTGGTGTGGGTGCAGTTTGGGCATTGATATTTTTGAGAGGCATCTTAAGTAATTCTAAGGAGCAGACAGGAAGCCATTAGGCAAATAGACAGAATGTGAACATTTGCATTTCCCTTTAAGGCAAATTTTCTATCCCCAGTTTAGCTTATCAGGCAGTGGCCAGCTCAGCTAGGCTCCCATACCCTCTCTGCAGTGCTTGTGTTTCTTTCCCCTGTTCTATTTCTTTTACAGACATTCCAAGAGTTTTCTCCTTACGCATTTTTTTCTCATTCAAATTTCTGCCCAATTTTCAAGACGCTGGCTCAGTTTTTACCTCCTCCACGAGGCCTTCCCTGACTGCCCTTGTCTAGAGGGCTTGCTCCCTCTTCTGAATTCACACAGCAGTTATTGCCTAGAAAATCATCTAAACAATGCATCAGTCACGTACTGCTTTGTGTCATCTCTTCTATTGTGTTGAATAGATAAATCTCACTTTTTACCTGTTACCAGCTACCTACACTGTAAGCTTCTAGCATTACTTTGTATCTTTGACAAGCTGAGTGCCTTGCACAATGTAGGAAGTCAATAAATATTCTCCCCTCCCTTCCATCCTCACTTCCACAGGTGTGGTTCACACCTTCATTTCTCCTGGAGTTTTGCCCTGGTCCTACTATGCCTTCCTGACACCAGACTCTGGCTTTTTAAATCAGCAATGCATCAATGCCTCACGTGGCCAATGGCCAGTAAGACTAATTGTATGCTTGTACTCTGCTCATTCTTGCTCTCTTCCTATTTTATGTGCTAGGTGACTCTTTGAGTTCTTTTTCCCCTCTGTCTCCTCACTCTTTTACTCCCTATCCTGCCAGGTCTTGATGACAAAATTCATTTTCTCAGGTTTTGACCTCTTACGTTCTCTAAAATGTCAGAGTATAACATACTTTCTGGATCTTCTTGTCCCTTTTACCTTTGGGCAAACACTTCCCCTGCCAGGCTCTGGCCCAGCTGGCCTAAATTATTTTGCTAGTACCCTCTAAGAGAACAAACACTCTCTATACTGTCTTTAGGATTCTCATCCTTTAAAAGAATGTAGAAAAGAGTTGTCTACATGATTAAAAATTTCTCTTGGTCCCTTATTGCCTGCAGCATAAAGTTTAAACCTGAGATGTCCAATATGGGAGTAATTAAAACTCAAATAAAAAAGTGAGTTCCTGACGTGAGGGGGATCTGGCTGTGGTATGTCAACCCACTGATTGCCAAGGTTGATTTGGCTGATCTCTCTGGCCAGGTAGTTGTCCTTATTCTGCCTCACCATTCCACATGTTCTCTCCCAGGGCTGAACATAGCTCAAGAGGACAACTTGTATTGATAGAGGAGGACCATTCTTCCAGTGGGCTCCCCTGCTAGATCCTATAAACAAGCTCTCCAGGTCCATTTGTAGGAGAAGGTAGAGTAATCAAGCTTCCAAGACTCCAGACATATCCAAATGATGTGCTGCAGGTAGCAGTCTGCTTTTCTTAAAAAAAAAAAAAGAGTTCTTCAGCTATGCCATGTAAGTGGCTAGTGGCTATTACATTGGACAACACAAATACAGAGCATTTCCATCATTGCAGAAAGCTCTGTTGAACAGTGCTCTTCTAAGGACCTTAATGTAGCTCATGAGGCCTTTTATAATTTCATCTCAATCTTTTACTCTACCTTAATTTTTGGTTGCTACTCACTTTCAGTCCCACCCACTTTCTCAGTGTTCCCCAACCACTTAGTGCCCTTTTACAATTCCATGCCTTTGAACATGCTGTTTCCCTTTTACTGAAATCCCCCTTGACTTTCTTCTCTGGCAAATACCTATTTACCTTTCCAGATCCAACTCAAACATTACCTTCCTTGTGAAGTTCCTTGACATTCCTAAATACGATAATTTCTTCCTCTGTGTTTCCCATGCTCATTGAACCTAGCTTTATTGCCCTTATCACTGTATTTTGTTATTTGCTTATAAATTTGGCTATGTTTTTGGAAAGGGGATGGTGACTGCTCTAGAGATCTGCCCTAATGGTTACCTAAAATTGTTTGCTTGATGCCTGTTTGACATCATGTATTTTCTTATTTATGTGCTTGGCATGTTTGAAAGGATCAATTGGTGCCTTTCCCTTTTCTGGAGTAAACCTAGAATGACTTTTTGTCTTCCAGGGTGAAGTCCATTTCTCTTTTAATTAATTCTGACTGGACTTGAGAGGGATGTGATAGGAGGAGTTGACAAAGTCCAAAACAGAGGGAGCTACAGAGCTGGTTCAGATGTGCTCAGTTGCCAGTAGCCACACAAATGTATGTGTTTGGGAAAGAGCAGGGAGGGAATATGGAGAAAATAAAAACAGCCCATGGAAAGAAGTTGGGGAATTATGTTTGACCTTTTCCAGGCCAAGGCCAAAAGCAATGATATAATAAGATGGGAAGAATTTTTATGACCATTTTACAAAAACGTACATATTTTTCTCTTCTGGTATTTGATGAGATTTTAATAAATTCTTATGACTCAAATTATTGGAAAGTAAATGCTCCTGACCAAGAAATTAAAATATCAGTTAGTTTATCTTCTGTAATCATGGTTAACATCACTCTGAAAGGCTTATTTTCTTCTGAGAGGGCTATAAATCCTAATGGCTCCGGGTCTGAGAGACCTTCTCAGATCACTGTAATCTATGCTGTGCAGCAAATCGTACAGTCAATCATCTTCCCCTTGGCTCCCCGACCACGCCCATTGATTAGACCACGCCCACCTAAAGTCGCCCTCCCTCCCACCTTGTGGCTCCGCCCCAGGCCTAGGAGAGGAAGATTCTTATTGGTGAAGAAGTTGTTCTGGTTCCGCCCCAGGGCACGGCGATAGGTCGAGCCCGAGTGGGGCGGTGGTGGTTGGCTGCCTGGGGACGGGTCCGTAGCCGTGCCTGTCAGAGTGGCTGGCGGCAGTGGCGGCTCTCCCGGCTGGGTTGTCAGTCAGTAAGCAGAGGGGGAAGATGGCTCGCTGGGACCCGTTCTGTTAGGAAGAAGGGGGGGCAGGTGGTGCTTCTACTCCGGAGAAAGCAGAGCAGCTGCCGTCGCTGTCGCTGGGAGTCAAACAAGCCGAGGTTCTGGAGGTGGAGCTCGGGAAGCCGCTCTGGTGAGTCTGACCGAGCGACCCACGCCGGGCCCCCAGGGCAGCCGGCGACCGATAACTTTTTTGTCAGGGAGGAGCCGGGGCGAGGCGGCGGCGGGGAGAGGACCGGGACTTTGTCCCGGGCGGCGCCTTCGTTGGGGGTAACGGCNCTGGGGGCCCCCCACCCCCACCCAGCCGCAGCTGATGCTCCGGCCCGGCCTCTCCCATTCCAGGGAGGCTACCGCTATACGTCCAGTCTAGTGGCCAAAATGGTCACCGTCAACTCCCCCCAACCCCATTTTTAAAAGCAGCGTTCGCCTTGGTCTCTGGTGTCCCCCGCAGGGCAGGGAGATTCGGAAAGCAGCCACGATTCCTTCCTTGGTTATTACACTGGAGATCCCTGCTTCAGCACTTGCTCCCTTCTTTCTAGGAGTTATTCCTCTCCTGAGGCTGATTTTAACGTGCTGGAGAGTCGTCGGGGTTTTGTCTGAAAATGGTTGTATTGGAAGACCCCAAGTTTGCACGGTTCAGCAAAACTGCGTATCCGCCCTTCAGCGTGCACAGTTGTGCTCTTGTGCCCTCCAAGTTTAGGCATTCCTGAAAGATTTTAATTTTGCCCTAGTGGTTTCGTACTGCACTGGATCGGTCTCTGATGAATACACTATCACACATCCGGCAGCGGCTCCGCTCTTCAGGTAGGGGGAGTTTGTTCCACAGGCAGCTGCTAATTTCAGAGACCATACGGCAGGCGGTAGGACCAAGCTGTCCTTTTGCAAATTATTTGTCCTTGGGTCACACAGTAGTTTTTGGAGCCGGTATGGCACCACTTTGGTTCATGTAACACTTGACGGTTTGAAATTTTTAGCTTTTAAAATCTTATCTGCATAAAGTCATAAGGATCGGTGTAACCTTGAGTCAATGTGATAGACCCGGGAGAGTTGTTTTACATAAGAACATTTTCCTAACATCCACAGACTAC
The DNA here is from genome assembly GCF_008692635.1 of Crocuta crocuta. Classification (NCBI taxonomy): domain Eukaryota; kingdom Metazoa; phylum Chordata; class Mammalia; order Carnivora; family Hyaenidae; genus Crocuta; species Crocuta crocuta. The sequence continues at coordinate 12,669,423 of NW_027532002.1, forward strand.
CCCTCCCCTCCAATTTATAAGCACCTTTTCTTGGGTTAATACATTTTAAGGCTTACAAGACGAATATTGGTTCCAAACACCATTTCTTTGAAGTGCAGGGAAAGGCAAGAAAGAAAAAAAATTAGGATCTGCTGGGCCAATAGTGGCTTTAAAGTCGGTTATTCAAATAATTCATTTAAATAAAGTGGCTAAGGGGAAAACCATCACATATTTAGATTAAAAAATTCTGGATTTGGCTTATTTTATCCCTTTTTGATTTACTACTGTTATTACCATAGAGGGATTGTAAAACCTTTTACTTATCAACATTAACAGTACCTGGGTATAGACACCCAGATAAGGTGTTAGTTAGGTCAATGTGTGTTATTCCTGCTATGGTTTCTTTCTTTGTTGTGTTTCTATTTTATGAAATCTGCCCTTGATTGCATTTCTTAGAGTAGTGTTGTTTTGGCAGTCTTATAATCAACTATTTTATTTAGGATCCTGTTGCATGATATTTATTTTATGATGAAAGTGTAAAAACTTTGAAAAATGTTAGTATCAGTACCATTTTGGGGGTATCATATTTACATTTTGAAAATAATTGACATTATGCCAAACATAAATTTATTTTGCACTGCCCCAGGCTGAATAGGTTCTAGGGCAGAAATGAATGGCATAACTCTTGTCATCAAGGAATTTACTGTCTGATGTAAAAGACAGATAAGTAACGATTATAATACCATGTGATAAATGTGAATAAAGATATGCCTAAGTGTAGGAAGGTAGCAGAGTAGGAGATGGCTAACTCAGCTTGGATGTAGGTAGAATCAGGAGCAAACAATACAGTTTTGAAATATGATATAATTTAGCTAAGTGCAGGAGGTCAGAGGAGGTGACCTCTTGCAGTAGGTGCAAGAGGAGAATATAATAAGTGAGAATGCAAGGAGGCAGGAGAAACTATGGTAGTTTAGAGAAGTCATTGTCAATGACAAATCCAAAGCCAATACCACTGACATTAACATGACTTGAATGCTGGGATTAGATAAGGAAATAGTGGAAGATGAGAAGAGTGAGGGTGGTAGAACTCTAGATCAGGGCATTGTATCCTTGGTTACAGGGACTGGGTTAGTGGTGATGAGTAAAAAACCATTTAACGAATTTTTGTTTTAGACCCTTACCCTAGTAGAGTGTAGTAGAATCTGATAGGTATTGTCACCTTTGGGAAGAAAGAAGGAAGAATCAGGACCCTGAGGATTTGACTTGGTTCTAGTGATTGAAAGTGAGGGGAGATGGAGGAAAGATGATAATTTCTATTATGGGTTTTCTGAATTTGAGGAAGCTGTGGAACATTCAGGTAAAGATGTCATTAAATGTTTGGATTCATGGATGTGGAACTTATAAAGGAAATCAGGATTGCAGGGCAGATTGGGGGTTGAATTGAAGCTGTATTGATTTGTTGACATTGAAATGACTCAGGGAAGGGTTTTAGTTTATAAAAGCAGAAGCTAGAGAACAGCCTGATAAAAAGCAGAAATGGGTAGAAGAATAGTGTTGTGAAAGGGATAGAAGAGTAGTAGTTAGAAAGGTAGGAGGAACATCAGGAGAGATGCTAAGGATGGAGAGAATTTCAAATAGAGGGGAATGGGTTAACACGTTTGAATGTGGTAAAAAGGTGTCAAGGAAGGAGAGGATTCCAGGAACCTAAGGATCTGGATTCCGTAGGTTGCTTGAACAAGTACAGTTTTAACTGAGTAGTGGTTCAGAAACCAGCCTTTGGAAGATTGAGAAAGAATGGGTGATGATAAAGTAGACATGCTTGAGTGAGGCATTTCAAGAAAACTGAAGAAGGGAGAGGATGATAGCTATAGAGCAGTGCTTCTCATCCTTAGCTGCACATTTTCAGTCTTTTGGGAAGCTTTTAAGAATCTTGATTTCCAGGGAAAAGCCCATGCCAATTTGGGGTTGACGTGGAAACCCAGGCATTAGTATTTATTTCAGCAGCTTTGTTGAAATTAATTGGCGTGTAATAAACTACACATGTTTAAAGTACACAATTTAATGTTTGACATAGATTTACATTTGTAAAATTATCACCACAATCAAAATAACGAACATATCCATCCCCTACAAAATTTTCTTGTGTCCCTTTGTAATTTCTCCCTCTCATCCTCAGGAAACCACGGATCTACTTTCTGTTACTATTGATTAGTTGCACAGGTATTTTAAAGCTCCCTGGGTAATTCCAATGTTCAGGAGAGGTTGAAAACCATTGAAGAGGGATACAGGTTGAAGGAATGTTATGTGTGTTTCTTTACATGCATCAATAAGGTGACAAGTAAGAGATTTAGGAAAGATGAGATATTTACTAGAACTGAGTCCCTCAGAAGATGGAAGTGGGTGAAATTCAGAGCATTGACAAATAAGAAAGGAAGACAATTTGGGAGCAGCAAAGAATATGATGTTAAAGACAGCACATTTCTTTGTTGTCAGCATCCAAGTTGTCATCATGTAGTATCAAGATTGATTTTCCAAAGTATTTAAACAAAGTTAGAGAGCATATTAATATTGTGAAAATGGATGTTGCTCAGGAAAACTCCTTAAAGGAAGCCTGGGACCTCTGGCACCGCCATGTAATGCTTTGTCACTTTTTGGAAGGGAGCAGATGGAATTAACAGTTTGACTATTGCTTGTTACTGAGAGCCAAGTACTGCCAGAGTCTTTTTGGCCCTGTTGGCGTTAGGCTGCATATCTGCACTGAGGAAAGAGAATATTTAACATTTGAAAATCTTCTGTTTAAAACATCTTTTTGCTCAGAAGAAATTTTGTTTGCTTGCCCTTTGGATATATGCCTTTTAAATACATTGGAGGATGAAATCATTTCTATGTCTCCCAAATGAGACCAGGAAGAGTTGTGATTAGAAGTTGTCAAAGGCCCATACTTTCTATCCTGAGAAAGAGAATATTTATATTCCCATCCTTCCTCTTTTTTCCTTTTCTTCCTTCTTTCCTTCCTTCCTTCCTCCCCACCTTCTTCCTTCCTTCCTTCCTTCCTTCCTTCCTCCCTCCCTCCCTCCCTTCCTCCCTTCCTCCCTTCCTCCCATTTCTGGCTCAGGATTTGGATGTAATTAAAAGTTGAGCTCCATGGGTTCTGATGGCTAGGGCTTATTCCTCTTTCGTGATTCTTAGCTTTGGCAGAGGGCTGAAAGCAGAATGGTTAATTCAAAATATTATTGGACATTGTACTTGATCATAAATAAAGGTGGGTGAAAACTTTTATCTGCTTTCTAAAGTTCTGAAAATTTCTTACCTTGTGATTAGGGTATCAAAGTATGATCTGACCTAGAGAATGTAGGCATTCCTAATTTTGGTGCAACCTAAAAGAATGGGAATATCAATGTTGGCATGCTTTTAGATACTACATATACTATTGTTACTGTAGTCACAGAAATATTATAAACATTCTGTATTTTCTTAATTACCAATGTAAGATATAATAACTATAGGTAATTTGGAAAATTCACGAATGCATAAATGATAAATAACATTTATAATGCTTCCACTTAGAGATAATTCTTATTAACACTTTAATGAATATCTTTATAGGTTCTTTTTTTTTTAATATTTTTATTTATTTCTAGGAGAGAGAGAGAGAGAGAGAGACAGAGAGACAGCGTGAGCAGGGGAGGGTCAGAGAGAGAGGGAGTCACAGACTCTGAAACAGGCTCCAGGCTCGGAGCTGGCAGTCAGCACAGGGCCCGACGCGGGGCCCGAACCCACGAACCGCGAGATCATGACCTAAGCGAAAGTCGGACGCGTAACCGACTAAGCCACCCAGGTGCCCCTATAGGTTCTTTTTAATTGCTATTTACTTTTTTCTTTTTTTAATTTAAATTAAAAAAAAATTTACATCCAAGTTAGTTAGCATATAGTGCACCAATGATTTCAGGAGTAGATTCCTTAATGCCCCTTCCCCATTTAGCCCATTGCCTCTCCCACAACCCCTCCAGTAACCCTCTGCTTGTTCTCCATATTTAAGCATCTCTTATGTTTTGTCCCCCTCCCTGTTTTTATATTATTTTGCTTCCCTTCCCTTATGTTCATCTGTTTTGTATCTTAAAAAGTCCTCATAGGAATGAAGTTGTATATTTGTCTTTCTCTGAGTGACTGATTTCACTTAACATAATACCCTCTAGTTCTATGCACATAGTTGCAAATGGCAAGATTTCATTCCTTTTGATTGCTGAGTAATACTCCAGTGTGTGTGTGTGTATACACATACCACATCTTCTTTATCCATTCATCCATCGATGGACATTTGGGCTCTTTCCATACTTTGGCTATTGTTGATAGTGCTACGATAAACATTGGGGTGCATGTGTCCCTTTGAAACAGCATACCTGTATCCCTTGGATAAATACCTAGTGGTGCAATTGCTGGGTCTTGGGTAGTTCTATTTTCAATTTTTTGAGGAATCTCCATACTGGTTTCCAGAATGGCTGCACCAGTTTGCATTCCCACCAACAGTTATTTACTTTTTTTTTTTAAACAACAACAAAAAACCCCCATACTGTATGTACTATGTTTGTTTTTTGTTTTTTCACTAGCTTACTTTCACTTAATTGCATGAATGCTTATCTGAGTCAAATAAAAATTCATTTATGGCAAAACATCATTTTAAATCTGTAGTTAATGTTCCGCCATATGGATTTACAATCATTTATTTCAGGTGTTGAAAATATAAGCTTTTTCCAATAATTTTGAGTAAATACTATAGCAGTTAGCTTCTTGATAGATTAATAATTGCCCATATCTTTATTTCCTTAGGATAAATTCTGACATCAAAGAGTATGCATATTTTAATTATCTTTGATAGATATTAATAGATTGCTTTCCAGAGGGGCTTAATATTCATTTTTATTAATTGTTCTTGAGAATACTAGCAACTTCTCCATTTTTAGCACTATGAATTAAAAACTGCCATTATGACATGAAAAGTTGTATCTTCTATACATTTTTAAATTTCATTATTAGTGACATTAAATATTTATATTTCTTTTATGAATTATCTATTAGTGTCCTTTGTTTATTATGATTTTGGAGATTTGTAAAAACTGAGTTATGAGAATTCTTTATATATAAAACTGTTAGATCTTTGTCAAATTAAATTACAAATAATTTCTCCAGTTTGTCATTTACATTCTAATACTGTTTTTGCTGTGGGTTTTTCTTTTTAAATAGATTTTTAACATTTTTAGTGTAGTTAAATCTATTAAAAATTTTTTATAGTATCTGCCTACTTAGAAAGGCCTTCCTGCATTCCCAAATTAAAAAACTATTTACCTCTGGTTCTTTGTATTACTTCTACAGTTTTTAAAAACATGTACAACTTTAATCTATTTGTAATGTATTTGGTATAGAGTGGCAAGCCGATTATTTTAATACTATTAGGCAATTATCTTTTCCCAGAGGTTTTAAATGTCATCTCTATTATAGACCAAATCATGTTTTCCGCATATATACATATGATTTTTTCTATGCTTTCTATTCTGCTTCATTGGGCTATTTATGTTTTGCTCCAGTAATTTCAGTCTTAACTTATTGTAACTTAAAAAATTGTTTTCTTTTTTTTTAATGTTTTATTTATTTCTGAGAGAGAGAGAAAGAGAGAGAGGCAGTGTGAGCAGGGGAGGGTGAGGGAGAGGGAAACACAGAATCGGAAGCAGGCTCCAGGCTTTGAGCTGTCAGCATAGAGTTGACATGGGGCTCAAACCATAAACTGTAAGATTGTAACCCGATTCCCTTGCTTTGGGGGATGTGTCAAGTAAGCGATTGCTGTGGTAGAGGTCAAGGAGGTTGTTTCCTGCTTTCTCCTCTAGGATTTTGATGGTTTTCTGTCTCACATTCAGGTCCTTTATCCATTTTGAGTTTATTTTTGTGCATGGTGTGAGAAATTGATCTAGTTTCATTCTTCTGCATGTTGCTGTCCAGTTCTCCCAACACCATCTGTTAAAGAGGCTGTCTTTTTTCCATTGGATATTCTTTCCTGCTTTGTCAAAAATTAGTTAGCTGTATACTTTTGGGTCCACTTCTGGGTTTTCAGTTCTGTTCCATTGGTCAATGTGTCTGTTTTTGTGCCAATAGCATACTGTCTTGATGATGACAGCTTTGTAGTAGAGGCTAAAGTCTGGGATGGTGATACCTCCCGTTTTGGTTTTATTTTTCAGTATTACTTTGGCTATTCGGGGTCTTTCGTGGTTCCGTACAAATTTTAGGATAGTTTGCTCTAGCTTTGAGAAGTATGCTGGTGCAATTTTGATTGG
>NW_027532002.1:12675827-12734877 GCF_008692635.1 Crocuta crocuta
TGGGGATGAGCATGGGGTTTTTATGGAAACCAACTTGACAATAAACTATTTGTAAAAAAAATAAATAAATAAAAACAATTAAATGTAAAAAAAAAAAAAAAGATTGTAACCTGAGCCAGAGTGGGATGCTTAACTGAGGAGTCACCCAGGTGCCCCTATTTATTGTAACTTTTTAATGTATCATTATATGGTGGTGTGTGAATTCCTATCATCTTTTTAAAAACATTTTAATCATTTCTCATATTTTTATCTTTTCAGATTACCTTTAATTCAATTTATTCAGATCTCAAAAGAATTTCAAATTAATTTTTTGGGATAGTTGTGATAGCTTTACAATATTTTTATTATTTCTTCAAGTTGTTTTCTTAAAAAAATTATTATTATTATTTTTATTAAGTGAACTCTACCCCCAACATGGGACTCAAACTCATGACTCCAAGACCAAGAGTCACATGCTCTACTTACTGAGCTAGCCAGGTACCCTCAAGTCATTTTTTAATGACTCTGTTTTATAGTTTTCTTCATGTGGTTCTGCCTAATTTTAAAGTAAATTTTTGGTATTTTAAAACATCTTGCTATTGCAAATGGAATCTTTTTTCATTTTATTTTAATGTGGATTGCATATTCTCAATGGAACATCCAAGAGTTGATAATTTAGGTATACTGTTTTCTACCTGGTCATTTTATGAAATTCTTTTTTTTTTTTTAAGCTCCCAACATGGGGCTTAAACTTATGACTCTGAGATCAAGACCTGAGCTGAGATCAAGAGTCAGACACTGAACCAACTGACCCACGTAGGCACCCCCATTTTATAAAATTCGTAATTTCATTTTTAAAAGTTTATTGATTTTGAGAAAAAGAGAAAGTACATCCTCTCGTCCATGCAAGCAGGAGAGGAGCAGAGAGAGGGAGAGAGAGAATCCTAAGCAGCCTTTGTTTTGTCAGCGAGAGAGGGAGACACAAAATTCACAAATAGGCTCCATGTTGTCGGTGTGGCGCCCAGTGCAGGGCTTTATCTCATGACCTTGATATCATGACCTGAGCTGAAATCAAGAGTGAACGCTTAACCACTGGACACCCAGGTGCCCCTAAAATTCTTAATTTCTTATAGTTTTTATTGGATTTTGTAATATGGCAGTTATAGCATTTGTAAATGATGGTAATTTTGCTTTCTTGCCAATATCTAATCCTTATTTCCTTTTTTACATTAAATGTCTAGAGTAATGTTAAAATATATTAGTGAATAGTGAGCATCTTTGGCTCATTTTTCATTTAAGTGAGAATGCCTTTAGGGTTTCACCATTGTGTATTCTTTCTGGCAACTTTTTTTTTTTTTTTTTTTAGCATGTTAAGGAAATAATCTTTCTTAATTCCTTTTTGGAATTGAGATTTAATTGGAAAAAGATATTAAATTTGATCACATACTCTTTAATATATATTGAGGTGATCATATAGTTATATCTTCTTTTACCTGATGAATTATATTAGAGAACTTCCTAGTAGATTTCACCAAACAATTACTGGTAAAGGCAACTTGGTAATAGCATACCTCTTTAATGTTTTTTTTTTATTTCTAGGAGAGAGAGAGAGAGCGTGAGCAGGGGAGGGTCAGAGAGAGAGGGAGTCACAGACTCTGAAACAGGCTCCAGGCTCTGAGCTGGCAGTCAGCACAGAGCCCGACGCGGGGCTCGAACCCACGATCCGCGAGATCATGACCTAAGCGAAAGTCGGACGCTTAACCGACTAAGCCACCCAGGCGCCCCCATACCTCTTTAAAGTAGTGCTAGATTTGATTGCTATGTAAGATTAATCATTAGTATTCTTCTTATATTACCTTATATATTACTAGCTTCACAAAATAAAGAGAGAGAAGCATTATATCCTCTGGCAATTAATCTCTTCCTTAAGGTCAGAAATAGTTTAGCTATATAAATGTCTAGGCTTTTTGGATTGAATACAGTTTATTGAAATTTTAATATGTACAACTTCCTAAGTACTTTCATTTAATCTGTGTACAATTTTATGAGATATAAGTATTATAATCCTTATTCTACAGATAAACTGAGACTCAAAGAGGTTTAAAATACTTGTTTGAGATCAAGAACTAGTTAGTGGTAGAGTTTAAGCTGAATTCCTATCTGATGTGATAGCTCATGTTTTTTAATCAGTACCCTAATTTTTTCTTAATCAGACTCTTCCTTATTCTCTATTATCAAGAAGTTAATTTAATCACTTTATTCGAGTGTCTCATTGTTTTCCTCTCTGCCCAATTAGTTTCAGTTTTTGGTAACCCTTTCATAATTATTACTGGTCATTCTATGTAATATTATATCTTCTGCTCTTTTAATAAAGACATTCAAGTGTGGTATGATAGAAGATCCCAGAATTGAAATATAATAAATGTATAATGTACTTTATATAATTTACTTTTTAATTTATTGAGGGTTCAAGGTCAGTTTGCATTCCTGAATCCTATTTGTACCTTGTAAAGAATGTTAAGTGCAACACAGATAAAAGATCAAGGAATTTTGGAAAATAGTACTTTTCCACTATAGTTTAAACATTTGTCATTGTTGAGGCTTGTGTCAGAATAGGCTTTTAGTAGTAAATGTTAAGTGATATTTGTTTGGTGTGTGTTTTCCTGAACAAAGAGTCTTTGATTAGCTGATGGACATTAGCTGCTTTCTCATATAAATGCATAAGGATTCATTCAGTTATTTGTACTTGACTTAATGAAAACATTGTATATGAGTTCTTAAACTGTACTATGAAAGTTATTTGAGGCATCAGCTATTGGAAGATTTACATTTATTCTTTTATAGAGTGATGCTTAGGCTTGGAAATTTAAAAGAATAATGTAAGCATTAAAAGTGCTTAAATTGGGCAAGCAATTATGAAGTCTGTTTTAATCTTTTGGAGCTTACCTGGATTTTTTCCCCCCTTTTGAATATAGAGAGCATTTAATTAATTTAGTTAGGGTATTAGTTCTGAGCAGCATACACATACTGTACTCCCTGCCTCTGCCCATGGGAGCATAGAAATTTGCCAGTCTGACCTCTTTATACTTGCCAGGTATATACATTCCCTTTTGAACTAAAAGTTCAAGGTATCTGCTGACTTTTTAATCCATAGATATTACTGTGGTAGATGGAGTGGCAACATAGCCTTGCAAGCAGTGCATAGAAGCAGTGTAGAAGGAGAGACTGTTTTGGGAAATTATGAACCTTTAAGTGGGTCCCCATAAGGGAATGGAGAGGAAGATGGAAGTATTATGGGTAAGGGGGGGAGAAGTGTCAAACTAAGAAGGGAAGGTAGAAATGTGTATATTGAATGGACTATTCAAGAAGTACAGAAAATCAGAATGGTTATATGCCTTATAGAACCAGGATATTGAAGTCAGTGAATCTTAGTTTTCAGAAAGGGATATGCATGCATGTGGCAAGGTTAAAGAGAAAGAATACTGAGAAAAAAAAATCAATAGATTTGTCATTCCTAAGGTGATGAGAACCAAATACATACTGTAAAGGTGGTTAAGGAATAAACTGGTGGTGAAATAATTGAGGGCAGTAGCAGTAGATTAGGCTACTAAATCAGAAAGTTAATCGGTGAAGAATAAATAAGGATGGAAGTAGCATTAGAATCTAATGAAGCCTCCCTTCCATCACCCCCATCCCTCATTTCAGAAACTATAAGCTTCTGAAGTGCATTCTCAATTGTCCAGTTGATAAATATTTTGTTAGTGACAATTAGAGCTATTGTTATTGAGAATCTATGGTGTGCCAGTGTGTTATTTTTAATTCCTAAAACATTCTTGTGATGTAGATATTATCACTACTTTTCACACTGGAGGAAATTGAGACTTAGAAAGTTTAAGTAATTTGCTGGAAATTGGGCATGAGTTTTTGGACTCTTTTTATTGTGCCATGTTGCCTTTTCTGTTTATTGAGCTGTGTCAAAATAGTAGAGGGGAAAGGTGTAAAAGGACTCTAAGGTATGATTACTCTCCTAATAGAAAGGAGTGGAAGAGAAATTTTAGCCATGTTTTCTGTAATTTGTTTTAGTAATTTGTTTTAGCTATATTTTATATTTAAAATATTTTATAAAAGGATTCCTTTCAATATGCTTGCCTACCATACATAACATTTAATTTTTAAAAAATTTCTTTTAATCTTGATTTATTTTTGAGAGAGAGAGAGAGACAGAGTGTGAGCAAGGCAGAGCAGAGAGAGAGGGAGACACAGAACCGAAAGGCTCCAGGCACAGAGCCCAATGCGGGGCTTGAACTCACAAACTGCGAGATCATGACCTGAGCCAAAGTCGCACACTTAACTGACTGAGCCACCCAGGCATCCCAACATTTAATTTTTAACAAGTCCTTTTCTGTGGGGAGCTGACGNAAGAACCCTGTTGCATGCCACTTCATGTGAATGAAGTTCTTTTTTTTTTTTTTTTTTTTTTAAATCCATGATAATGATATGTTGAGGGGAAAGGAAAGACCCAGCCAAGAAGGGCAATGTCAAGAAAAGTAAGAGTAAAACTTGTTCTTTTCACTATGAGAACTTCAAATATGTTATACAGGTGTATGTTTTAATCAGGAAAGCCAGCCCTTCATGGAAATGGTGTTGAGCTTGCCACTGATGTAATCAGGGCAGATAATTTTCATGTCAACAGTTTATAAACTTCCAGAGTTTACAGTAATATTATGTGATATATGGCACTCGGTTCTATCAGTTGGGAATTGGTTATTGGTGAAAGGGTCCAAACAGATGTTTTGTTTTCTGTTATGAACCTTTCTTCAGAAACAATGCATAATGGAAAAAGAAATGCTTAAACTACTTTAGGGATTTTAAACATTCTTACAGGACTTTCAAGTGCTTGGAGAGGAACCAAGATAGAAATTTTTGTTGTACGACTTTTAGTTTCATATTCAGCTGCAGAGCAACATCTAAGTTCCATTTTGTTTTACTCATATCAAAGTGAATANTTAGCTATTAATCTTTATTTTTGAGAGAGAGAGATTGAGAGAGAGAGAGAGCATGCGTACAAGCTGGAGAGGGGCAGAGAGAGAGGGGGACAAGAGAGTCCATCATGGACTCTATGCCGACAGCAGGGAACCCAGTGTGGAGCTTGAATTTGCGAACTGTGAGATCATGTCCTGAGCTGAAGTTGGAAGCTTAACCAAATGAGCTACCCAGGTGCCCCTTGAAAACTTTATTTAAAGTTTTTTTGAAATTTAGCCTTTGCTAAAACAAATGGACTCTTATATCAGTTAATATGCATCAACATGCTCATACTGAACTACTTATTGCTGCTTTGCTTAATATAATTTTTAAACCAAGATAAACAACTACTTTAATAAGTTTCACCAAGTTTCTGATTGAGAAGAACCAAATAGAATTTTGTAGTACAGTCAAGATCTGTTGTTTTTATTATTATGGCTCTACTAGTACACATTGCCATCATTAACTGTGTTTACTTGTATTTTCTCATTGCACCTGCCTTTTGTCCCCATCATTTTTTTTAATATATACTTTTTTTTTAATTTCTAGGGGAGAGAGAGAGAGAGAGTCAGCGTGAGCAGGGGAGGGTCAGAGAGAGAGGGAGACACAGACTCTGAAATAGGCTCCAGGCTCTGAGCTGGCAGTCAGCACAGAGCCTGACGCGGGGTTCGAACCCACTAACCGCGAGATCATGACCTAAGTGAAAGTCGGACGCTTAACCGACTAAGCCACCCAGGCGCCCCTGACCCCATCATTTTTGCATTGAACATTGGAGCCTCTATTGGTGGACTTTATTTATTTATTTTTAAATGATTATTTGAGAGAGAGAGAGAGAGAGCAAGCATGGAGGGGCAGAGAGAGAGGGAGAGAGAGAATCCCAAGCAGGCTCCACACTGTTAGTTCGGAGTCCCAGGTGGGTCACGAACTCACCAACTGTGAGATCATGACCTGAGCTGAAATCCAAGTTGGACACTTAACTAACTACTACCCAGACACCCCTCAGACTTTATTAATGGTTGAGAGTTTCATTCCAGTATATGAAAAGGCAGTGACTCACTCTAAAACATCAACCCAAACCAGAAGTCAACTGGAATTCGGCTCCCTTAACATTTCTGTCTTCCTTTGTCCTCAACATTAGAGCAGATAAAACTGCCACTTAGAATGCAAAAAGTTTTAAAGAAATGAGAGTAGAGCTGTGCTTTTCTGCACACTGTAATTTTGGGGAAAGAGCAAGGATAAAGGGCCAAATGATAACAAAATGATTGCAAGACAATATTGACATTGGGCTTTCATTTATATTCCTCCCCATTTTCCTCATAGCATTTGTTTTTATTATTTTATTTTATTTGCTTATACCCTGATTTGCCTTGCTTTTTTTCAGAAGGGATTAAAGGACACTCACTTCTAGGTTAGCTTGTCTCCTATAGTGGACTGAGAATCCCTCAGGTCAGGGACTATGTCATATTCAGCTTTGTAAACCTAGCATCTAGGACATAGTAGACATTCAGTAGTTTATTAATAAATGGAAATTTAAGCACCTCTAGTACAAGAAAAGAGAGTCAGATTACTTGCTACAACCCTACTTTATTGTAGCTTTGAAAGTGTTAATGGGGTGAATCGTGTCTCCTGTTCCCCTTTTTATATGTTGAAGTCCTAATACTCAAGACCTCAGAATGGTACCATAATTGGAGGTGGGGTCTTTGTGGAGTTAATTTAAAATGAGATAATTGGGGTGGGCTGTAATCCAAGATGACTGGTGTCCTTATAAGAGGAAGTTTGGACATGACTTCTACTAACAGAAGATGATATGAAGACATAGGGAGAAGATGGCCATAAGCCAAGGAGAAAGGCCTGGAACAGATCCTTTCCTCTCAGTAGGAACCAACCCTGCTGATACCTTGATTTTGGACTTTTAGTTTCTGGAAATGTGAGAAAATAGGTTTTTGTTGTTTATAGACCACAGTCTATGGTACTTTGTTACAGCAACCATAGCACACTAATATGGGTGACTGTCTGCTTGGATGCAGTGAAATCCCAAGTACCCCTAATTTGCTTATCCCCAAGGAACAATTTGCAATGCTGAATGCCAAAACCTTAAAACTTTTTACTCTTCCCACAGGCAAGACATGGGAGAGAGAAATTTGGATGGCTCAATGGAGAAAGTAATAACTATTGGTCTGTTTTCATCTCCCCCACAGTACTGTCAATGGCAAGCAGCTGGCTGATTCTTTAGTGCAACTGGATTTATTTGGTTTGGCAAGGAAAAAGTGTTTATGGGTATTTTGTGTTCTTAAGTGTTCAAGAGCCTCTGCCAATAGACCTGGCTGCTTTTTCAGAGTAGAAACTTCAAGAGGAAGACTGAATAAAATACTTTTTAATATAATATTAATTTGAACTAATTGCTTGTACATAATCTTAGCAACATTATTTTGCTTGTGTCATAATCAACAGAGGCCGAGTAATGTATCTTTTGGCTCATACCTATTGCTTTGATAGTTGTCATACCTCCTGATCATCAACCAGTTATACTGAGTTGCCTCAGTTACCGTCAGCATTTTGTCATCACATGCTTTAGCCATAGCTAAATATGCATTTTTTTTGCCACGTATTTCTTGTTTTTTTTTTAATTGGACTATATATTAAATAGTGATGTGTTTAGTCAACTCTTTATAGGGTTTTGAGATACTTTGCTGAAAGGGAAAATTTTGAACATATATAAAAGTAGAACACTTGCCCTTTTATCATTTGGAAGCAGTTATCAAGAGTTCTGAGAATAAGGTATACTAAATTAATTAGTGAACTGTGTGTCACCTTGCTAAAGACGATTTTGCCTAGTATCCCACAATGCTGTGTGTTCACCATACTAAATTCTGGCCAATAAGCTATATGTGTAAGTTAAAAGGGGCTTGGGGAAGGAAATCTTCCTTTTTTAAAATTTTTAAAAAGATTTTAATGTTTTATTTATTTCTGAGAGAGGGAGAGAGACAGCATGAGCAGAGGAGGGTCAGAGAGAGAGGGAGGTACAGAATCTGAAACAGGCTCCAGGCTCTGAGCTAGCTGTCAGCACAGAGCCCGACGCGGGGCTCGAACCCACAAACCGTGAGATCATGCCCTGAGCCGAAGTCAGACGCTTAACCGACTGAGCCACCCAGGTGCCCCAGGGAAGGAAATCTTCCTTAAAAGAAAGGAAGGAAGAGGACATTGTTTTTGCCTGCTTAACTTTTGTCCTGGAATGTGGGCAGGATAACTTATGGTAGCCACCTTGAAATATGAAGGAGGCTTGAGGACAGCAATTTTGCTAGAATAGTAGAGCAAAACAGACAGCTGCCACCATACTAGCCCTGGACTACCACCCTCCTCCCATTTGTTTTTGATAAGAAGGAAATAAACTTTATCTTGTTTACGTCATTGTTACTTTGGATTTTACTACAATATGCACTTAATTAAATTTCTAAAAATAATATTTAAATTATAGTAATTAAAATGTGTGGTACAACCTCACACCAGTCAGAGTGGCTAAAATGAGCAAATCAGAGAACTCTAGATGCTGGCGACGATGTGGAGAAACGGGCACCCTCCTACACTGTTGGTGGGAATGTAAACTGGTACAGCCCCTCTGGAAAACAGTGTGGAGGTTCCTCAGGAAACTAACAATAGAACTCCCCTATGACCCAGCAATAGCACTGCTAGGAATTTACCCAAGGGATACAGAAATGCTGATGCATAGGAGCACATGTACCCCAATGTTCATAGCAGCACTCTCCACAATAGCTAAAACATGGAAAGAGCCTAAGTGTCCATCAACAGATGAATGGATCAAGAAGATGTGGTTTATCTATACCATGGAATACTACATGGCAATGAGAAACAATGAAATCTGGCCATGTGTAGCAACATGGATGGACCTTGAGGGTGTTATGCTGAGCGAAATAAGTCAGGCAGAGAAGGACAAATATCATATGTTTGCACGTATAGGAGGATTAGGAGGAACTTGACGGAGGAACAAGGGGGAGAAGAAGGGCGGAAATGGTGGGGGAAAGGGAGAGAGGCAAACCATGAGAGACTCTTGAATGCTGACAAAAACTGAGGACTGATGGATGTGGGGGGGGGAGGGGGGATGGACATGGAGGAGGGCACTTTGGGGATGAGCACTGAGTGTTATGTGGAAACTAATTTGACAATAAACTATTTGTAAAAAAAAAAAAAAATGTGTGGTACAGATGCAGGAATAATCAGAAAGATCATTGAAATAAAATAGAGTCCAGGAACAGACCTAAGTATAGGATAATTTAATATATATTAAATGTATCAATTCTTACCTGTTGGAAAAGATTCAATAAATGGTGTTGGTATAACTGTTTATTCATTTGAAGAGAATAAGTTAGATTCACACTGGATGTGTATGTATTAAAAAATCCAGAAGTATTAATGATTTATTACATAAAAAATAAAACTGTAATAACTCTAGAGGAAAACACTGGAGAAAAATCTAATGAAGCAAAATTCAGTATTAATAAAGGAAATAGTTATCAGAGTTGATTACATAAAAATGTAAAACTTTCTATACAATGAAAATACCAAAAACAAATCTAAAACACAAATGACAAAACTGGGAAAATATTTGCAACATTTAGAAAAGATAGTCTGATAAACCCTACAAAATTTGAAAGAAAAAATAGGCAGAGTATATGAGTAGGCAATTCACAGAAGAAGAAATAGAAATAATAAACATTTGAAAAGATTTTCAAGGAAATGCAAATAGACTTTGCAATGTGGCTTTTTTTGGCCCATAAAATTGGCAATAATTAAGAAGATTAAGAACATCTACAATTGGTTAGGGTATAGGGAGATGACACTTCCATCTATTCTTAGTGGAGGTATAACATGGTATATAATCTTTTTGGAGGACAATTTAATTTTAATCACAAGTAACCTTTGATCCAGCATCCTGAGTCTATCCTATAAAAATACTTGGAGAGATTCAAGAAAGTTTATCATAGCATTGTTCAAATAGTGGAAACTGGAAACCACCATTTTAAAGGGCTGGAAAAAATTTCAAAAATGGGAAATACCCCTAACTTAATAGATTTAATTAAAATTGTAATATTCAGAATTTTTCCCCCCCAAAAAGATCAATTTCTCTATATGTGTTCTGAGGTATATTAGTTATCTGTTCCTGTGTGACAAATTATCCCAAAACTTAGTAGCTTAAAAATAAGGATTTATTATTCTCATGATTTTATGGGTTGATTGGGTTCATCTGGGCAGTTCTGCTTTGTGTAGCTAAAATCAATCCAGTTGAAATCACTTGTGCAGCTGCATTCTTCTGGAGGCTTTTATGACGCTAAAATCCCCAGGATGGCCTCTCATCTTCCAAGATCTTTCTCCATGTGGCTTCTCATCCATGTGCCTATCCCTGAGATTTTATAGCGTGGTGGCTACTTTCTAAGAGAAAGTATTTCAAGAGGACATGCCCCAGGAGCAAGCACTTATTGTGCCTCTGCTGGTATCATGCCAGAACAGGTCACGTTGCCAAACCCATTACCAATGTGGGAGAGGATCGCGCAAAAGTATACAGACTGTTGAAGGCCATAAATATAATGGTAATAGTCTACTACACATGGATAAAACAAACAACAAACAAACAAAAAGTCCAGGTCCAGAATATATTAGGTAAAAAAGATCAAGTCGTGGAGAGAGTAATTCTATTTTTCTTTTTGGTGAAAAAATCAAAACATAAGTTGACTATCATATCTTATCAGTTTGAATGCAGGGCAGTTTGAGGATCCAGCTGTGTCCTATTAAGCCAAGACATGAGAGAAATTGGTGAAAATGTGAAACCCAAACCATTCTTCTCAATAACTTTTTTATTTGTGGGAAAGTTGTTATATTTATTTATGATTTTTTTATTTATATATATTTTTATAAATTTATATATATTATATTATAATATATATAATATATTAATTATAATATTATATATATTATATATATTAAAATTTATATATTTTTTAATATATATTTATATATTTTTTTATTTAAATATAGTTGACACATAATGTAACAAAATATTTTCAGGTGTATAACTTAGTGATTTGATAAGTTTATACACTATGCTAAGTTCACTGCAACTGTAGCTACCATCTGTCCCTTACATTGCTGTACAGTGTCATTGACTGTATTCCTTATGCCCTGGTTTTTATTCCTGTGACTTATTCATGGAAAATTGTTATTTTAAATAAAAATGTGTTATGTTGACGTGTGTTGAGTTTATTTTAACAAAAGTTTAAAGTTTTGTCATTAAAAATTTCAAATATGATAACCATCAGTAAATGTAACCACCACCATAAACAAAAGCTGTTTGGGATTCTCAATAATTTTTAAGAGTAAAGAATTTTCAGAACTGCTGATTGTATAGTATGCATGGAAAAGAGTTTGAAATAATACACAATAGTACAACAGTGCTTTCTTATGAAGAATGGAATAGCAACAGTGAAAAGGATGAACACTTCTTTTAATTATGTGGAAAAGATCTAAGAATAGCAATTAAAAAATCTCTAATATAGAAAAACATTGGTGAAGGTGGGAGATCAGTGTTCTACCAAAGTATTTATTTTTTTGTTCATTTTCTTTTTTATAGGAAATTTTGTAATTTGTTCTAGTTGCATAATAAACAGAACCCTTGTTTTCCCTCTACATTGCTGATTTTGTGTAATTCCAATGATTTTATCATGATTCTAGCACTTGCAGTTATTCCCCTGGAAAATAAGGGTGCTACCTCATTTCAATTTTTCCCTTAACTATCTTCCTCGCTTCCTTTGCCATCCAGATTATAGGCTCTTACAGACACAGAGCATATCTTACCATTTTTTGCTATTGGTAGAAACTAATAGACATAGTTTGTATTCTACTCAGAAGGCACTCAAGGGCTTGTTAAATTATTAATGTTACAATTTGAATGCATAGTGATGTTTACTTTTTGCATAAATAAAAATATTGTGTGAGTGATCCACATGACTTCCCATCCTATGTCTGTGTTTGCCTAGTCCAATTCTTTCTTTGTTCCCACTCTGTCCCTGCCTGGCGTATAGTCTGAATAAATTGTATCAGCTATACGGAGAATGAATAACAAATTTGCCATCTTTTTTTCTTTTTTACGTTTATTCATTTTTGAGAGAGAGAGATAGAGTGTGAGCAGGGGAAGGGCAGAGAGAGAGGGAGACACATAATCTGAATCAGGCTCCAGGCTCTGAGCTGCCAGCAGAGAGCTCAATGTGGGGCTCGAATCCACGAACTGTGAGATCATGACCGGAGTCGAAGTCGGACACTTAACCAGCTTAGCCACCCAGGTGCCCCACAAATTTGACATCTTGAGGTCCTGGTTTACTGAATATGTAAAAGCATTACTAAGCACCATACTACTTACTGCTTATGCATTGTCATGAATATTGATATTGAATGTTCAATAAATGGTATTGAGGTAATTTTTATACTTTGAAATGTTTATACTTATCTCTTAAATGCTTTAAGTTCAAGGTTGTTTTCTGGTAAAGCCAATGACATGAAGTATGTATGCATCCACTCCAAGAGCCACATTAATTATTCTTATAAAAGAGCATTTTCTCTAAGTAATGTAGATAATACCTAATAGTTCGCATGTTGGAATATAAACATAAGGGCAAAGTGAGGCAATGGAGGTAAATCATTGTGTTATAAATAATTTATATCTTATTTGCTCATGGGGAAGTCAGACTTGAAAATCTCAATTTAATGGTATTCATTTACAACAAGCTAATACTTTTGTCTTCTTACCGTTGTAACTTTAAATTACACTGCCTACATCACTGCTTTTATTTTTCTACCCATTAGATCCCAAATGAAAGCCCTGGTTTTCAATGATTTCATTCCATTGGAATTAAATTGTTTCCTGTTTCGTCTTCCTGAACATCAGATTCTTTTGGAATTCTTGTCTACTTTCTCTTTGATATATCTCTCGTTCCTGTTTCATTGATTTCTATTTCATTGGCCCATTTGGAACCTTTCTCAGCCTAGACCCTTATTCCTTCTCTAGTCTTTTTTTAAATGTTTTTTTAAAAATTTATTTCTGAGATGGAGAGAGAGAGACAGCGTGAGCAGGGGAGGGTCAGAGAGAGAGGGAGACCCAGAATCTGAAACAGGCTCCAGGCTCCGAGCTAGCTGTCAGCACAGAGCCCCACACAGAGCTTGAACCCACGAACTGTGAGATTGTGACCTGAGCCAGAGTCGGATGCTTAACCAACTGAGCCACCCAGGCGCCCCTCTTATTCCTTCTCTATACTATTAAAAATGGCTTTTCACTGTTAATATTTACTTAGTTTGGGGTCTCCTATACTTAGCCTATGTCCACTTTGGGAAAGGTCACTTATTGTTATTGCATTCATAATTAATACATGGGTAGCTTTACAACAGATCTCTCACTCCAATTCCTTACTTTTTCGGTAGTATAAAATTCTTTGCATTCAGGTTGACTTACTTATATACCATGATGTCAACTGCCATGGAGTCCTAAAAATAAGATAAATATTATATTAAAAATTCTGAGTGGAATTCAGGGCCCAAACTAGTAAAGATAAAAGATTTATTCTTATTTATTCAATGGCTCATGAACCTGTTACATGTGAGCCAATTTAAAAAGGCCAATTGTAACTTTTTTTTCTTTCCAAGATTTTATGGTCATTTAAGTTAGTTAACTTATAGTGTGGTATTGGTTTCAAGAATAGAATTTAGTGATTCATCACTTACATATAACACCCAATGCTCATCACAACAAGTGCCATCCTTAATGCCCAGCACCCATTTAGCCCATCCCCCCACTTCCCTTCCCTTCCAGCAACCCTAACTTAGGTTTTTAAGAATTGATTGGGTCAGTATGAAAAAGGTCTTGGAATTTAAGACCTGACTCTAAGCATAAAATGAGCTCTTTGTGTGAGACTTGATTGTTAAGGAAAGTTAAAAATTTTTAGGTTTCCCAGATTAAATTGTGCCTCATATTCAGTTTGTTAGATTTCTTCTGGGATGTTATATTTATAGTAGATACCATTCTACCCATGCACAGCGCCTAAAAAACCAGTGTCTACATTTATCTCAACTGTTGGACCCAGAGGAGATATCTTCCTTTGGGTGGCCAATCTCCAGCCTGGCTAGAGAGTCGTAGTCAGGATCAAAGTAAGGATCTGTTACAGCCAGAGACTTATTTAAATAATTTAGGTTTTAGAAGTTAAGACATATAGATTTGGTGTAGAGGAGAATGTGTGTCTAGAGCCAGAAGATCATGATAGTTAGGACTAGGATAGCCATAGTGGACCATAGGCAGGATGTGTAAGTTAGGAAGCCATTCAGCAAATAAAGAATGGCACTGAGAAAATCAGAGGAATTAAAATAGACTGACTTTAGAAGATAAGGATTTAAGTTCTAGTTTATAGTTTTTTAGGTTCAATTTCTTTAAGCCCCTTTTGTGTTGCAGTTCTTGCCTTGGATTTCTGCAAGATTCTTTGCAAATACTCAATTTTTTAAAGCTAGCGTTCAAATAGCCTTGACTAAAATAATGGACAATTTATTGACAAATTAGATTTCTTTTAGATAAGAGCGGCCAGGATGGTGAAATCTTTGGGAACCCCATCTCTGAGATGAGCCACTTCTTTTTTACATTAACATAACACATGCCTCAGTGGTTCAACATATTTTTAAGTGCTCTGTTTTATATTGTGATTTGTGATGGGTTTTATGAACTGTGGCTTCCTAATGGAGTGAAAATGTGTTTCTTGAAAGTTTTATTATATAGTTAGCCATCTCTGTAGTCTTTATCTTTCCCCCCATTTTTTGTAGAATGGTAGAGTTTATAAACTCCAGTATTCAGGATTATTCAGATTAAAGGCATTTTACAAAGAATCATGCTCTGAATTTTGCCATCAGATTAATAAAAATCATCCCTTTGGAAAGCAACAACACTTTGAAAGCAACCTATATTCATCATATGCTTTGAGATATGGGTACTGGACATATGGGTTCTGTCTACATATATCCTTATCTAACATTAAGATAGTATATTGTCTGAAAATGTCTAACAATGTAATAACATTTTACGTAACTTTGTTTTGAATAATTTATTTTTATATATGGAGGTAGGTTGAGCAGGCACTTTAAGAATCTTTTAATTTGTTCCCTAATTTTCATGAGAGTTTTACTTAAAAATTTGTAGACAAATGTGTAAAGAAACCTGTCACAATCTTAAAGGATTTTGGAAATTGTATGTTTTCTCTCAGGTGCCTATTTTATATTGAAGTTCCCAATAATAAGTGTTATTAATTATTCTATGAAACCTGAATCCCTTACTGTATCATTTGGCTTTTAAAAATTTGTATTTTATTAGGTGTAAAAATTTGCAAATATCTTTTACTATAAAGCAGAAAATCAGATGAAACCTCATTTTTCTTAACTAAAAGTTTAAATGGAATCATTGATCTCTCAGGAGAATTTTGAGGTGCTGGTGTCAGGATATGTGCAAAATGAGATTGTTTATACCTAATGAATAAAAGTAACTTTTATATAATATAGTGGCAACTGTGATGGTTACTGTTGTATACTGGTTTCATTGATTAAGCATGGCACTTATGATAGGGTGATTATTAGTCAGTGAGTTTTGTTTTTGCAGACTTTGAATTCTAGCCAATCAGTGCACAATATCTGCCATTATTAACAGTAGGATCAGACAAAGAAGTATGCATACACAGAATGTAGTCACATTTATTGAACATTCATAGATTATCTCCTATTTGCAATGGATTTTATTATGAGTTTTCAGGGAAAAATCAATTCCTTGATGGCAGGGATGTTTTGCTCAACCTAATATTCTCTGATGTGTTAGCACAATGCCTTGCACTCAAAAGATATACCCTAAATGTTTGATTAAGACTGTATTGTGGTTATCCACTGCCACTTACCAAACCAACCTCAACTTAGTGCATTCAAACAGCACGTATTCTTTATGTCTCACAAGTCTAAGGTTGACTAAATTTAGCTTGGCAGGTCTTCTGCTCCATGTTGTCAGCTGAAGCTGCAGTCATCTGGAGATTCGACTTGGCTGGAATGTCCAAAATGGCCCAGTCACATGACTGGTACTTTGTCAGCTCATAGCTTTAGCAGTGGCCTCTGTTCTTTTCCATGCAGACTTTCGTGGTAGTTTGGGCTTCTTACAGTGTGGTAACCTGATTCCAAATGCATGGTGGTAGAAGCTGCAGGCTTCTTAAGGCCTAGCCTCAAAAGCTTTATAGCACTTAGTTCACTGCACTTTTTGGTCAAAGCAACTCATAGGGCCAGACCAGATATCAAAATGGTTCTTGACAAATAGTTTTTTAAAAAATTTATGTTATTTCAGTTTAAATCAAATATCCTTTCCCTAGATAAAATATTCTTCTGAAGTCCTGAAGGATTTTTGAGAAGATTAGGAAGATGGAAATAGGAAATGAGAAGAGGGGTTGCTATATTTCTTCTAACTGTCCAGACTTTTCCAATAGAAACACACTGACCTGTTGCCATAGCACATTGATATCCTACTATGATTTTATTTGTTCTTGGGGTAGACAAAAGATGCTTTAGTCAAATGACATTTCCCATAGTAAAAATTGCTGCTTTATTTTTGATAACCAGATACTTGTTTTGTGATTTGCAGGGAAAATAGGCCTAAGTTATAGGTCTTTGGAATGACTTCCCACATCAGGCTCCATAAATTCTCTTTCTTCTCCCTGTGCCTTGAGAGGAAGCTTTATTCACTTGAGGACACAGGCAGGTAGTGAGGCAATGAACAACACTTCTTTTCAAGCAGGAGCACAGATACCCTATTCCTTCACAAGATATTCCAGTTGATGGGTCAGTTTCTAAGCAGTGAAATCCTTAACATTAAATTAATTTTATTCTGTCACATAATCTGAGCATTTCCTTCGACTTTGTTTTCCTGTAATTCAGCTAAGATTCTTGATAATCTTGATAATCTTGATAAGCGCCATCTTCTGGTGGCACTTAGTTTACTGCTCTAGCTCCATTTTATAAAACAGAAGTATAAAACTTCATGATGTGTCACAATCCATTTATAGAATTTGGTTGTTCTATAGATTTATAGAAACTTGATTTTTATAATGACAGAAAAATGGCTATAAATGATTTGGTAGTAATTTATAGTTAATATTTCATGATGAAGGGGATGATGTAAAATAATGGTAAATATCAAGAAGAAATTTTTACGGTTTTACAGTGAACATTGTAAATACATTTTTCTATTTTTAGTTGAAGCATAGTTGACATATAATGATATATTAGTTTCAGATGTGTAACATAGTGATTCAACAATTATGTACATTACAAAATGCTCACCGTAAGTGTAATTATCCTCTGCCATCATATAAAGGTATTGCAATATTATTGACTGTATTCCCTGTGCTGTATTTTTTATCCCCAGACTTACTTATTTTATAACTGGAAGTTTGTATCTTAGTCTCCTTCACCTATTTTGCCTAGCCCCCTCCACCCTTCTCCCCTCTGGCAACCACTAATTTGTTCTCTTATTTATCTGCCTGTTTTTTTTTTATTTTGTTTTGTTTGTTTTATTTTTTAGATTCTATATATAAAGGAAATCATGATGTTTACCTTTCTCTGATTTATTTCAGTTAGCATAATACCCTCTAGACCCATCCATGTTGTTGCAAATGGCAGAATTTCATTCTTTTTATGATTGAGTTATATTTCATTCTATATATGTATACCACATCTTATCTATTCATCTACTGATGAACACGTAGGTTGCTTCCGTATTTTGGCTATTGTAAGTAATGCTGCAGTAAACATAGTGGTGCATGTAACTTTTCAAATTAGTGTTTTCATTTCCTTTGGATAAATGCCCAGATGTAGAATTATTGGGTTTTGTGGTATTTCTATTTTTAGTTTTTTGAGGAATTTCCATACTGTTTTCCATGTAGCTGTACCAATTTATAATCCTCCCAACAATGCACAAGTGTTCCTTTTCTCCAGAATATTGCCAACACCTGTTATTTGTGATCTTTTTGTACGTTTTTTCTTTTTATGTTCTTTCCTAATTGGATAATAAAACAGTTATAATAAATTGTATGTCTCTGATGACAACACTTTTATGGTATGCTTTCTGGAAAACTTCTCAAGGAATTCAGGAATTGTTGTTAAAATAAGAATATAATGCCCACATTATAGAAAGGTCTTATTATATACTAAAAATATAAAAAAAAATTTCCACAAAGTCTGCTTGTGAAATACTACATAGAATTCTAGCAAGCTTTCTAATATAACTTTAAATATTCTATTTCAAGATATTTTTGAGAAAGATAGGAAGTTAGTTACACAGCAGAAAGCATCTATGTTAGCTTTGCTCCTTTTGCCTTTGAGAATACAGATATTTTATTTATTTAAAAAAATTTTTAATGTTTTTATTTATTTTTGGGAGAGAGAGAGACAGAGCAAGCAGGGGAGGGGCAGAGAGAGAGAGAGAGAGAGAGAGTCTGAAGCAGGCTTCAGGCTCTGAGCTGTCAGCACAGAGTCCGATGTGGGGCTCATACTTAGGAGCTGTGAGATCATGACCTGTGCCAGAGTTGGACACCCAACCAACTGAGCCACCCAGGCACCCCAGAATAAATATATTTTATATGTGAGAGTATATTTTGAATATTACTTGAGGTATCTAATTAGGTTTAAAAAGCAACAAAAGTTACATGATCAAGACTGCCGGAAATGTTCATAGGCTACGTGCTAGGTATGAAATGTGGGGGTGGGTTGGCAACTACAGAGAGCCTCTTTGCTGAGTGCTGGTAGAAACAGTTTTTTAAATCATAGTTTCTATTTTGTGGTCACTTTGCGTCTTTCTCTACCTAGTTTTTAGTGGTACCTTTAGTCATAACTGTTATTCATCTTGGAGCCCAGGGCTAATGGAGAGAACATTTTTTAAAAATAACATTATTTTTAAAATAATGTTTTAAATGGACAAAGAAAAGCTTCTATCAACTGGAAAACGATGTTGGTTTTTCACTTTTTATTTCTTTAAATGCTTATCTTACATTTTATAAAATCCCACTGTTCTCTTTCTCATATAATGCATTGATATTTCAGGTCACATTTTGAATATTTATGAATTTTATATTTTTCTTAAGATTCTTCCCCTTTTATAAAGTTTCGAAAACTTGTCATTTGAAAGGACTTTTGTTTTTTTTACCATATTTAGATTTGCTTTGAACTACCTTGACTTGGTAATCTAAAACTATATGAATGCCATTTGAATTTTTCAATTATTAGCATTTTATGGCCTAGTTTAATATTCTATGAAATTATATATTTAATTTAAAATATTTCTACATTGTACTGAACCTTTTTCATTATAAAGACAAAATGCTTAAGTATGTTGCTGTTCTTTTTTTTTTAATGTTTATTTTTGAGAGGGAGAGACATAATGTGAGCAGGGGAGGGGCAGAGAGAGACAGGGAGACACAGAATATGAAGCAGGCTCCAGGCTTGGAGCTGTCAGCATAGAGGCAGATGTGGGGCTTGAACCTATGAACCACGAGATCATGACCTGAGCTGAAGTCGGATGCTCAACCAAGTGAGCCACCCAGGTGCCCTTGGACGGTGCTTTCAAATTAACATTTGTGGCAGATAATATGCTACATTATTCCATGTTTAATAAAATAAATTTTGAGGCACCTGGGTGGCTCAGTTGGTTGAGCATCATACTCTTGATATCAGCTCAGGTTGTGATCGCATGGTCCTGGGATCAAGGCTTGTGTCAGGCTCAGCATGGAGCCTACTTGGGATTTTCTCTCTCACTCTCTCTCTCTGTTACTCCCTAGCTTGTGTGCACTCTCTGACTCTCTTTCTCTCTCTCAAAATAAATAAACTTTAAAATAAAATAAATTTACCTTTAAAAATTAGAAATGTCTGTACTAATTTTTATTTCAGATATGCCCTGTACAGTGGCTAATATCTTTCTATAGTTTGGAGATGAAGATCTTGGGTATGCTCTTGGAGTTAAAACATTATGCAGACATTGAACATCAAGTAGTCATTAGAGAAATGAAAATATGACTGCAGTGAGAGCAACCACACACACATTAGAACTGGTAAAATGAAAAGTAGTGACTACCACTTGCTGGCAAAGATGTGGAGAAACTGAAGTTTTACACACTGTTGGTGAGCATATAAAATGGTACAACCTGGAAGACAGTGTATCTTGAAAATAGTTTAGCAATATCTTAAAAAACTAAACCTGCAACTATCACATCAACCAACAGTCACAACAATCTTCTGGACATTTATGTCAGACAAATGAAAACTTTTCTTTTTAATGTTTTATTTATTTATTTTGAGAGAGAGTAAGAAAGAGCATGTATAGGGGAGGGGCAGAGAGAGAGAGAGAGAGAGAGAGAGCGAGAATCCCAAGCAGGCTCTGTGTTGTCATCTTGGAACCCAACATGGGACTTGAACTATGAACAGTGAGATCATGGCATGAGCGGAAATCAAGAGTCACTTAACTGACTGAGCCACCTAGATACCCTGAGAAATGAAAACTTTTATTTTCATAAAAACCAGTATAAGAATATTCATGGCAGCAGTAATAGTAAAAAACTGGAAACAACCCAAATGTCCTTCACTGGGCAGGTGATTAAATTAACTGTGGTATATTCATACCATAGAATTACTAGTGTCCAATAAAAAGGAACAAAGTATTGATACATCTAACAACTTGGATGGATTTTAGGAATATTATGCTGAGTGAAAAAAAATCCATCTCTAAAGGGCTTGTAGTGTATGATTGCATCTATGTAACAGTCTCAGAAAGAGATAATTATAGAGATGGAGAGCAGGTTAGGGGTTACCAGGAATTAGGGATGATGAAGGTGAAGAGAATAAGAGTGACTATAAGGGGGTAGAACTAGGTAGATCTTTGTAGTGATGGAGTAGTTCTATATCTTGATTGTGCCAGAGGTTATACTAATCTACACATGTGATAAATGACATAGAATGATATACTCTCTTTGCACCAGTGTCAGTTTCCTGGCTTTGATATCATATCATACTTACCTAAGGTGTAACGATTGAAAGAAACTAGAATAAAGAGTACATGGACCTCTTGTATTATTTTTTTAAAGTTTATGCATTTATTTTGAGAGAGAGAGAGAGAGCAGGGAAGGGGCAGAGAGAGGGAGGGAGAGTATCCCAAGCAGGCTCCATGATGTCAGTGCAGAGCCTGATGTGGGGCTCTGTCTCAGGAACCCGTGAGATAATGACCTGAGTTGAAATCAAGAGTCAGATGCTTAACCGACTGAGCAACCCAGGCTCCCCTGTACTATTTTTTAATGGGGTAAAATTCACATAAAATTAACCATTTTACATTGTACAATTCAGAGGCATTTGGTACATCTACATTGTTGCATAACCCTTGACTCTATCCAATAGTAAACATTTCATCATCCCAAAAGAAAACCCTATGCCCATTAACCCTTTCTGCCCCCACACTCCCTCCCAGGCCCTGACAACCACTAATCTGCTTTCTATCTTTATGGATTTACCTATTCTGATTATTTCATATGAATGTACTCCTTTAGTATGTGATTTTTTTGCTTGACTTCTATTTGCATAGTATTTTTGAAGTATATTCATGTTGCTCAAGAAGCAATCTTTCATTTCTTTTCATGATTGAATAATATTCCATTGTATATAATGTAAATAGCACATTTGGTTTATCAGTTCACCAGTTGATGGATATGTGGGTTGTTTACACCTTTTGGTTATTGTGAATGGTGCTGCTCTGAACATTCATGTGCAAGTTTTTGAACATCTACTTTTAATTCTTTGGGGTATATTCCTAAGAGTGGAATTGCTAGGTCATATAGTAATTCTATGTTTAAAATTATTGAGAACTGCTAAACTATTTCCCATAGTGGCTAAACCTTTTTACTTTCCTTCTGGCATTGTACAAGGGTTACAGTTTCTTTCATGCTTGCCAACACTTGTTATTTTCCTTTTTGAAAGAAGAGTTGTTATTGCATACTTGAAAGATGCTAAGAGAGTAGATGTTAAAAGTTCTCATGACAAGAAAAAAATTTTTGTAACTATTAATGGTGTTGGATGTTAACTAGATTTCTTTTGGTGATCATTTCACAATATATACAGATATTGAGTCATTATATTGTATACCTGAAACTAACAATGCTATATGTCAATTATACCTCAAAAAGTTGTAGCCACCCTACTGGATATTAAGTGGTATCTCATTGTGGTTTTGATTTGCGTTTCCCCAAAGACTAAAGATGGTGAGCATCTTTTCATCTGGTTGTTGGCTAAATGTATATTCTGTTTAGAGAAATGTCTGTTCAAGTCTTTTTCCATTTTAAAATTTGGTTGTCTGTCTTTTTTGTTGTCATTGAGTTGTAAGAGTTAAAAAAATTTTTTTTAATGTTTATTTATTTTTGAGAGAGAGAGAGACAGAGACAGAGCGTGAGTGGGGGAGGGGCAAAGAGAGAGGGAGATGCAGAATATGAAGCAGGTTCCAGGCACAGAGCCCAATACCTGCTTGAATCCACAAGCCATGAGATCAGGCATGACCTGAGTCAAAGTTGGTTGCTTAACTGACTGAGCCACCCAGGCACCCCAAGTTGTAAGTTTTTTATATCTTTTGTATAGTAGATCTTTATCTGTTACATGATTTGTAAATACTTTCTCCCATTCTTTGTATTGTCTTTTAACTTTCTTGATGATGTCCTTTGATGCACATTTTATTTTATTTATTTATTTATTTTCCTTAAATAGTTTATTGTCAAGTTGGTTTACATATAACACCCAGTGCTCATCCCCACAAGTGCCCTCCTCCATCCCTGTCACCCCCCTTCTCCTCAGCCCTCAGTTTGTTCTCAGCATTCAAGAGTGATGCACAAAATTTTTAAATTTTGATGAAGTCTAGTTTTTTCTTTGGTTGCTCTTACTTTTAGTGTCTATGTAAGAAGCTATTGCCAAACACAAGATAATGAAAATTAACCCCTATGTTTTCTTTCAAGACTTTTACAGTTTTAGCTTTTATATTTAGCTCTTCAATTCATTTTGAGTTAGTTTTTAAAATTTGATGTGAAGTATGGGTCCAATTTCATTCTTTCTCACATAGATATCCAGTTATTCCAGCACCTTTGTTGAAGAGACTGTTTTTTCCCCATTGCATGACCTTGGCACCTTTGTTGTTGTTTTGATTAAATTTTCCAACTTTTTTTTTCTTAAATAGTTTATTGTCAAGTTGGTTTCCATATAACACCCAGTGCTCATCATGTTGTAGTAACATGGATGTAGCAATACTTTTAAAGTACTTTTTTTTTTTAATGAAAAGGTATTGGATTTTGTCAAACACTTTTTTTTTTTTTGCATCAACTGAGATGATCTTGTGTTTTCTTTCCTTGATTATATTAACAGACTGTATTATATTGATTGGTGTTTGTAATGTTGACCTACCCTTGCATTCCTGGAATAAATCATACTGGGTCATGATGTGTCATCTTCTTAAAATGCTGCTGAATTTGGTTTGCTAATATTTTCTTGTGGATTTTTGCAGCTATATTCATAAGTGATATTGGTCTATAGTTTTCTTTCTGGCTTTGGTATCAGGGTAATGCTGGCTTCATAGACAGAGTTAGGAAGTATTCCCCCTTCGATTTTTGGAAGAGCTTGAGATGAATTTGTGTTAATACTTTAAATGTTTGGTAGAATTCATCAGTACAGAAGGAACATTTAAAAGCTGTATTCACCCACTTATCTCCTTTCCAAACAGCTTCCTTCCCAGAACTTTCAGTCTGGCTATTGCTTGTACTGATTGTTATCCCTAGTTCTAGGCTGCTGTGGCCAAATGCTTTTACCTTTAAATGCTTTCAGCATATGCCATCCAGGAAGCATTCCTAACCCAGAGCATGTCACTTTGTTTGGGCAAAACAAAGGCAATGGTTTTCACCAGTCCTTCTGGGAGCCCCCAGATAGGTTGAAACAGTTCTTTGAAAATAAGGTCTGTATTGCTTCCTGCATAACTAGCAACCTGCACCAAGAATTCAGACTTCTCTGTCTTCATGGCTACTGCTGATCTAAGAAGTTTGGGATTATAGATGAGCAATTTAAAATGTCCCAGTGCTTGCTTACTACAGTACAGTGGTTTCTTTCTTCACTAAGAAAGACCCTGGTCTTGTAGGTTTTTGACTATATTACAGAGTTCTACAAGAGTTGATTTGACAGTTTTTATCAGCTTATTAGTTGTTTTTGTGGAGAGGTAGAGCCCTGGAACGCTCTACTACTCCATTTTTGGTGACATTACTCCTGTACTATTTTTTTTGCAACTTCCTATGAATTTATGAATATTTCAAAATTAGAAGTTTGAAAAATTATCCTAATTTTCTGACCTTCTAAGGGAACGAGCTATTTTGCCTGTTCTTGAAGTGTATGTAAATGTAATGATAGAGTATGTACTCTTTTATCTGCCTTCTTTTCCCCAACATTGTGACATTGATATAATTATAGTTTGTTTATTGTCATTGTTGTATAGAACTCCATGTGTGGTATACCGTAATTTACCCATTTTTTTTATTAATTTACATCCAAGTTAGCATATAGCGCAACAATGATTTCAGGAGTAGATTACTTAATGCCTCTTACCCATTTAGCCCATCCCCCCTACCACAACCCCTCCAGTAACCCTCTGTTCTCCATATTTAAGAGTCTCTTATGTTTTGTCTCCCTCCGTTTTTATATTCTTTTTGCTTCCCTCCCCTTATGTTTTGTATCTTAAAGTCCTCATATGAGTGAAGTCATATGATATTTGTCTTTCTCTGAGTGACTAATTTCATTTAGCATAATACCCTCTAGTTCCATCCATGTAGCTGCAAATGGCAAGATTTCATTCTTTTTGATTGCTGAGTAATACTCCATTGTGTGTGTGTGTGTGTATATGCCACATCTTCTTTATCCATTTATCCATTGATGGACATTTGGGCACTTTCCATACTTTGGCTATTGTTAATAGTGCTGCTATAAACATTGGGGTGCATGTGTCCCTTTGAAACAGCATACCTGTATCCCTTGGATAAATACCTAGTGGTGCAATTGCTGGGTCTTGGGTAGTTCTATTTTCAATTTTTTGAAGAATCTCCATACTGTTTTCCAGAATGGCTGCACCAGTTTGCATTCCCACCAGCAATGCAAAAAAGATCCTCTTTCTCTGCATCCTTGCCAACACCTATTGTTACGTGAGTTGTTAATGTTAGCCATTCTGACGGGTGTGAGGTGGTATCTCATTGTGGTTTTGATTTGTATTTCCCTGATGATGAGTGATATTGAGCATTTTTTCATGTGTCGATTGACAATCTGGATGTCTTCATTGGAGAAGTGTCTATTCATGTCTTTTTCCCATTTCTTCACTGGATTATTCGTTTTTTGGGTGTTGAGTTTGAGAAATTCTCTATAGATTTTGGATACCAACCCTTTATCTGATATGTCATTTGCAAATATCATCTCCCATCCCGTCAGTTGCCTTTTAGTTTTACTGATTGTTTCCTTCACTGTGCAGAAGATTTTATTTGGATGAGGTCCTAATAGTTCATTTTTCCTTTTGTTTCCTTTGCATCTGGAGATGTGATGAGTAAGAAGTTGCTGTGGCCAAGGTCAAAGAGGTTTTTACCTGCTTTCTCCTTGAAGATTTTGATGGTTTCCTACCTTACATTTAGATCTTTCATTCATTTTGAGTTTATTTTTGTATATGGTGTGAGAAAGTGGTCCAGGTTCATTTTTCTGCATGTTCCTGTCCAGTTTTCCCAGTGCTACTTGCTGATGAGACTGTCTTTATTCCATTGGATATTCTTTCCTGCTTTGTCAAAGATGAGTTGGCCATGCGTTTGTGGGTCCATTTCTGGTTTCTCTATTCTGTTCAATTGATCTGACTGTCTGTTTTTGTTCCAATACCATACTGTCTTGATGATTACAGCTTTGTAATATAGCTTGAAGTCTGGGATTGTGATGCCTCCAGCTTTGGTTTTCTTTTTCAAATTGCTTTGTCTATTCGGGGTCTTTTGTGATTCCATACAAATTTTAGGATTGTTTGTTCTAGTTCTGTGAAGAATGATGGTGTTATTTTGATAGAGATTGCATGGAATATGTAGATTGCTTTGAGTAGTATTGACATTTTAACAATGTTTATTCTTCCTATCCAGGAGCATGGAATATTTTTCCATTTTTTTTGTGTCTTCTTCAATTTCTTTCATAATCTTTATAGTTTTCAGTGTATAGATTTTTCACCTCTTTGGTTAGATTTATTCCTAAGTATATTATGGTTTGTGGTGCTATCCATTCTACTCTTGATGGACGTTTGGTTTGTTCTAGTTTTTAACCGTTTACAAAAGCTACTGCTCTGAAAATTCCTAACTAACCACATCTTTTAGAAAACATATATCCACATTTCTATAGCGTTTATTTTTATCGGTGGAATTGTTGGCCTATGGAAGATGCATTTGTTCAAGTTCAAAAGATATTGTCAAAGAGTTTTCTAAGATATTATACCAATTTATATCTACACCAGCTTGTATGAATAGTCTGTTTGCTCCATATCTTTTCAACACTTGGAATTATTTGTTTTTCATTCTAGTCACACTGGCAAGTGTTTATGCACGTGTGTGCAGGTGTGTGTGCATGTGTGTGTGTTGAGCACCTTTCATATGTTAGTTTCCATTTGGGTAACTGATATGCTTGTTTTTACTATTGAATTGTCTGCCTTTTTCATACTAATTTGAGCTCTGTATATGAGATTTTTGTTAGATATATGAAATTCAAATATCATCTCCCACTCTTTGGCTTTGGCTTTTCATTCTCTTAGTGGTAACTTTTGATGAATAGAAGTTCTTCCCTTTCCCCCACCTCCAAACTCCCGCCAGCTTTATTGAGGTATGATTGACAAATAAAAGTTGTATATATTTAAGGTATAAATATTTCAATATGTCACAATCAAGCTAATTAATATATCCATTACCTCACATAGTTACCTTTGTGTGTGTGTGTGTGTGTGTTGAGAACACTTAAGATCTACTCTCAGCAAATTTCAAGTATACATTTTCAACTGTAGTTACTGTACTGTATGTACATTAGATCCCCAGGACTTATGACTGAAAATGTATATCTTTTGACCAATATCTCCCCATTGCCCCCACCTCCCCAGCCCCTGGATACCACCATTTTACTCTCTGTTAACTATGAGTTTGACTTTTTTAGATTCTACATAGAAGTGAAGTCTTGCAATATTTATCTTTCTGTGCCTGACTTATTTCACTTAGCATAATGTCCTGCAGATTCACCCATGTTGTTGCAAATGGCAGGATTGTCTTTTTAAGGCTGAATAGTATTCCACCATGTGGTACGTTTTCTTTAGTCATTCATCTGTTGACAAACAGAAGTTCTTAACTTGCTTTTAGTGCAGTCCAATTTATTTTTTTAAGCTGCCTTTTGATCAGTGTTTTCATGCTTCTTGTTTAAGAAACCTTTCCCTACTTAAGGTTATGAAGGTATTCTCTTATGTTTTCTTCCAAATGCTTTATGTTTTGCCTTTTTCACTTAAATCTATGATCCAACTGGAACTGATTTTTGCATATGATATGAACTAGCAGGTTATGGTTCTCTCCCCAATATATACATATATTTCTGGCTACCCTGTTTCATTCCATTGATTCTTTTCAGCCCTTATGATAATGCCACACTGGCTTAACTACTATGATGTTTGGTAAGTTGTCTAGTGAACCTTGATGTTTAGAAGTTCAAGTCCTATAGCTCTGTTGTTCTTCAGGATTGCTTTGACTATTCTTGATAGTCAGATCCCTTTTGATTTCTTTTAATCTTTTAGAAATTAGTCTTAATTTTAACTAGGGAATTATTTTGAATTTTTGTAAAAATTTCACCTTCCTATTTCTCTGTAATTTGATGTAGCATGGTTTTATTTGTGATAATTTTCTGTCCTAATTTACTAAATAAACAATGGATGAATATAAAAGAAAACTCATGTGTATTTAAATTTACTTTGCTTCATTTTGCTTCACAAATAAGTATAATATAACAAGATAAAAATAAAAATGCAGAAAGAAAATAAGGGTAAGAGTATAATATAAAATAACAGATAAGATTAATTCAGGCCTGCTTTTTTATATATAGAGTTAAGGCAGAAACTGTAACTCCCATTTATTAGAGTCAAAGCAAAGAGAATCAGTTATGAGATTCACAGTATCCATATGTAAAAGCAAACCAGTTACTCTAAAGGAGAGTTTTTCTTGGTGGTAAAAAATGAAGATGTGAATTTTCTCCTTTTTTGGATTTTAAAGATGATAACATGTGGACACAATTCCAAAGGCCAATTTATCTGAATGGACAGTTCTATAAAATCAGTAATATGCTACAGATTTGTGCTTTTCTGATAGTCTGACTTGATCCAAGGATAAAATTTGAAACAAAAATAAATGGGCTATTTTTAATTCTAAAAAATAATACACATATCTCTCAATTCTGTATATGTATATATATACACTTACACATATTTTTTTCTTAACCATGTTTTTTAATGGGATTTAGACAATAGAAACACAAGAGTATATTTTTTGGCAAGAACCTATGTTGTCTATTAAAGCATATCTGTACACTTTGGTCAACAGCTGAGTAGAGGCTCTTTGAGTTGCTATTCTTCAATAATAATATTGCAGAGTATTAAAACTTTATTGCCAGATATTGCAATAAGTGCTTTCATTTACATTTTTCATTTAATCATCACCCTTGACAGTAGGTGCTCTAGTTATCTGTATTTCATGGATGAAAAAAGTAAGGTAAATAACTTGCCTAAGGTTCTACTACAAATAAGTAATAGAATCAAGATTCAGTTTCTGGCAATTATGCCTCTATTTCTACTACATGATAAAGATTTAGTCTGATGCAGGATTTGTGCCTTAATTAGGAGGTTAGGACATTCAGATAGAGCTAAGGTTTTCTTCACAAAACAGTTTCTAGGTCTATGTTCATATAGTTGGGTGTAGAAAACCACATTGTACTTCTACAACAATTTTGCTTGAGATAAATTTCTTTTGGATTTTGGATTTTCTTTAGTTTCTTTTTATTTCTTATTTTACTTAACTAAATCCCAATCTTCTGAATAACTATTGTTGAATGTGATCATTACCTTGAATATTATCACTTTTACTCTTGTTTTATGAGTATTAAGCTTGTAGGGAGCCAAGTGGCTTGCCTAAATAGATATCAAAATATAAGCAAATTAAATTACTTAAATGCTTTCTATAAAGGGAATTTTGTATTTTTGCAGTTTTAAAATATTTTCTGCAATTTTCCTAAGATACATTGATATTTTGGAATTATTTCATTGAAAGTAGGGGAAAGTGTTCAGTATGTTTTACAGCTGGCATTCCTAAAAGCTAAATGAGCATTGCAGAGCCATTTTAGTTATGTTGCGATATTTATCTTTTGTTATAATTCTTGCACTTGAATACTTGTTTGTGCACATTGTTTTGAAGTGAGCCTACTAATTTATGTTTGAATCTGCCTTAATTTCACAAATAAGAAGTAAGAAAAATTTATAGGATTAGTTCTATTCATATTAATCTGAAAGTAAAATATATTAAAAATTTTAACAT
This sequence comes from Crocuta crocuta, assembly GCF_008692635.1. Taxonomy (NCBI): domain Eukaryota; kingdom Metazoa; phylum Chordata; class Mammalia; order Carnivora; family Hyaenidae; genus Crocuta; species Crocuta crocuta. Next base: position 12,705,569 of record NW_027532002.1, read on the forward strand.
TTTCTATGTTAACTTCCAGGTTGAAGGTCTAGAACAGATGTGGAAAGATGTTCACTTCAGAGAAAGGGGTTGTGGAGGAATGGTTGTCAGAGTTCAAGGTAATATTTACTGTTTCAATATAGTAATTATTCCAAAGAAGTTTTATCTGGCATTTAAATCACAGTGGCTCTTTTTTTAAATTTTATTTTACTTTTTGTAATTTTTATTCTTTTTAATGACTGAAAGGCTAAATATCTATGGAAGCAGAAATATGTTCCAACAAATCTTAATAGGGAATTATTTATACATAGCAGTACTTTTTTTTCCCTAGGAAATGAATTCCTTTTTTTCCCCTCAAGTGGTTAAAAGATTTTGTCTGCTCCTTTTCATAACAACACCACAAAGAATGATTAATGTTTCTGAATATTAATGTTACTGTTTCCAACCACCATCAAAAATTCAGTGTTGAAATGTTTCTCCCAATTTGGGGGCAAAGGGAGTAGGCATGATCAACAACGAGGAGAAGATGAAAAGATATTTGCCCACTTTTCTAGCGATGGATTCTTCACTAGCTGGTTAACTTTTGTTTTCTTGTCTTAGGAGCTTTATAATTGCTAAAATTCTTTAACTAATTAATTACCTTCTCCTTGTCCTTTGGGTCTTGTTACACATAATTACGTAAACTCCATGATCACGAACCAGAGTAATGAAGAGTTTGGAATGCAACTATCACTTTTTTGTCTAGCCTAATCAGCCCATGGCTTTGAGGGACAAATGTATTGCCTGACAAAGTCGGACTTACTTGGCTTGTTTCAGTGAAGGAGACTACAACAGGCACTATATGGCCATCTTACCAAACAGAGGAAAAGACAAAATTATTCTAGGATTTGGAGGAAGGGTGAAGTTTAGATGGAAAATTTAAAAAAAATTTAATGTTTATTTTTTAATTTAAAACATTTTTTTATGTTTGTTTATTTCTGAGAGAGAGACAGAGAGTGAGCAGGAGAGGGACAGAGAGAGAGGGAGACACAGAATCAGAAGCAGGCTCTAGGCTTCAACCTGTCAGCACCGAGCCTGATATGGGGCTCAAACCCACCAACTGTGAGACTGTGACCTGAGCTGAAGTCAGATACTTAACTGATTGAGCCATCAAACAGGTGCCCCTGTTTGTTTATTTTTTGAGAGAGAGAGGGAGAGGGAGCATGAACAAGGGAGGAGTGGAGAGAGGAGGAGACACAGAATCTGAAGCAGGCTTCCGGCTCTGAGGCACAGAGCCTGATATAGGGCTTGAACTCGTAAACCGTGAGATCATGACCTGAGCCAAAGTCAGACGCTTAACCAACTAAGCCACCCAGCCACCCAGAAATTTAAATGAAGTAGTAATTTGATAGGCTTAATACAAAGCAGAGCTGTGTGTAATGGATTAAAATCTGGTGTGGACTTCCGAGTGGACCCAGGGTCATGTTGTCTTGGAAACTACACAGTTAACATCTACGTGGAATGTTGTGTTCAGAACCCCTTATGTGAAAGCTCTGCACCTTGCCTGAAAATCAAGCCTACTTCTCTTGTCTGTGTAAGGTGACTTAGATCCTCAGGAGAGAGTGGGATGTTTCATTCTTACTGGTATATGTTTAAACAGCAAAGTTTTTGATATCTATGATTTTAGATAACAAGGCTTCTCAGTGAATAAGGATATAGTTAATCACTAAAAAGCGAGGTTGTTATGACACTTTAGCTTCAGTGTGTTCTTGAGAGAAGCAGTGTTTCCTGTTAATTTTGCAGCTGGCCTTATCAGTCATTATTATCTCATCCTGACAAATGGCTGGACACATTTTTGCTTTGTAATTTATTATCGTCATGAGTTGAGTATCTTGCTACAGATCCCCTAAGTCATCATAAAGTGAGGTAGAATCTTACAAAAGTACACTGTATATAGTGCCTTCTACATATTTTAATAATTTCATTACATTTTGTATGTGCTTTTTCCCCCTGCATATGTTGTTTTTGTGAGTAAGTGTTCAGGTGGAGGTTTTTTGTTGTTGGATTTTTTTTTTTCTGAGAGAAAGAGAGAGACAGACACAGCGTGAGCAGGAGAGGGTCAGAAAGAGGGAGACACAGAATCTGAAACAGACTCCAGGCTCTGAGCTAGCTGTCAGCACAGAGCCTGACGTGGGGCTCGAACCCATGAACTGTGAGATCATGACCTGAACCGAAGTCAGCCACTCAACCGACTAAGCCACCCGGGCGCCCCAGTGTTCAGGGGTTTTTAAGCTTTTTTTTTGCTTCAGGAGTATTTAATATGGTTCATTATATCATGATTTTTTTTTTGATAGGTTGGTGGAAATTGTCAAGTTTAAGAGTGGAGTACTATTAGGCATTCTTATGTTTAATAGTGAAGTCAAATTTGCAAAAGCAAATATAGCCAGTTAGCCAATTTTTAATATGGGAGTTGTGGAAAGAGGGCCTGTTAAAGGATGGGGTATAGGGAAAGGGTTAACTGTTAAGGCAAGTAATTGAAAATCATGACTAAATCCCTACCTTCCTGTCTGTTTATTCCCTTCCCCTCCTGGCTTGGATACATAGCACCCTAGCAAGTGTAGCAGTGAAGGAAGGGTAAGGGGGCAGTGCAGAAGTATGGGTGACAGTATGCCCTAGTGCTTGAACTGGGTAGTTGGAATGGAGGGTTGCAGAGGTGACATGTAGAAAACTCAGCCAGAGTGGTTACATTGGTAGGTTGGTTACTTTATAAATAAATAAATATATGGAGGATAATGGGAGTTAGGTTTCTCTGTGTCTGAGAAAGGAATTAGAAACATGGGATGGGGAATGGCAAGAAAGAAACTTAAGGTGTTAGATTGGGATTGGAAGAATCAGAATGAACTCATGGATCTAAATATGTATGTGATATCATTATACATGTATATCTGTATATAAATGCATACATATATTTCTTGGGTTTGTTCACTCGGAGGGCCGAGAAACAATGACAATGACACCCCAGTAGTAATGAGTATACCATGCACCCAGATCTTGTTTTCTAAAAACCATCTTCCACTAAAAGAAAGTAGGATGTGAATAAAGTGTTATCTAAATAATATTTTATCAATATAGCCTATTATGTGGGTAGTGCTATTTTATCAATACTTTTATGTTTAATTCAAGGATAAGGAAACTTTTCCATTGGGAGGAAGGGAATAAAATCCTGAGCGCCATGAATTAAAAAGTAATTTAATTGTCTTCTCGCCCCCCAAGATTAAATTTACCCAATTTCATAGATGGAACTTACTTAAACATCATAAAAGCCATCTATGAGAAGCCCTCAGCTAACATCATCCTCAACGGGGAAAACTTGAGAGCTTTCCCCCTGATATCAGGAACACGACAGGGATGTCCACTCTCACCACTGTTGTTTAACATAGTGCTGGAAGTCCTAGCATCAGCAATCAGATGACAAAAGGAAATAAAAGGCATCAGAATTGGCAAAGAAGAAGTCAAACTTTCACTTTTCGCAGATGACATGATACTCTACATAGAAAACCCGACAGACTTCACCAGAAGCCTTCTAGAACTGATCCATGAATTCAGCAAAGTTGCAGGGTACAAAATCAACGTACAGAAATTGGTTGTATTTTTATACACCGATAATGAAGCAACAGAAAGAGAAATCAAGAAATGGATCCCATTCACAATTGCACAAAAAAACATAAAATACCTAGGAATAAACTTAACCAAAGGTATGGGAGATCTGTATGCTGAAAACCATAGAAAGCTTATGAAGGAAATTGAAGAAGACACGAAGAAATGGAAAATCATTCCATGCTCATGGATCGGTAGAATAAATATTGTCAAAATGTCATTACTACCCAAAGCAATCTACACATTCAATGCAATCCGAATCAAAATTGCACCAGCATTCTTCTCAAAATTAGAACAAACTATCTTAAAATGTGTATGGAACCACCAAAGACCCCAAATAGCCAAAGTAATATTGAAGAAGAAAACAAAAACGGGAAGCATCACAATCCCAGACTTTAGCCTCTGCTACAAAGCTGTAATTATCAAGACAGTATGGTATTGACACAAAAACAGACACATAGACTAATGGAATAGAAGAGAGAACTCAGAATTGGACCCACAAATGTATGGCCAACTAATCTTTGACAAAGCAGGAAAGAGTATCCAGTGGAAAAATGACAGCCTCTTTAACAGATGGTGCTGGGAGAACTGGACAGCAGCATGCAGAAGAATGAAACTAGATCATTTTCTCAGACCATACACAAAAATAAACTCAAAATGGATAAAGGACCTGAATGTGAGACAGGAAACTCTCCAAACCCTAGAGAAGAAAGCAGGAAACAACCTCCTTGACCTCAACTGCAGCAATTTCTTACTTGATACATCCCCAAAGGCAAGAGGATCAAGAACAAAAATGAACTATTGGGACCTCATGAAGATAAAAAAAAACTTCTGTACGGCAAAGGAAACAATCAATGAAACTAATAGGCAACTGATGGAATGGGAAAAGATAGTCGCAAATGACATATCAGATAAAGGGCTAGTATCCAGAATCTATAAGGAGCTCACCAAACTCCACACCCAAAAAACAAATAATCCAGTGAAGAAATGGGCAGAAGACATGAACAGACATTTCTCCAAAGAGGACATCCAGATGGCCAACAGACACATGAAATGATGTTCAGCATCCCTCAGCATCAGGGAATACAAATCAAAACCACACTGAGATACCACCTTATGCTGGTCAGTGTGGCTATAATGAACAAATCAGGAGACTCTAGGTGCTGGTGAGGATGTGGAGAAATGGGCATCCCCTACACTGTTGGTGGGAATGTAAACTGGTGCAGCCCCTCTGGAAAACAGTGTGGAGGTTCCTCAGGAAACTAACAATAGACCTCCCCTATGACCCAGCAAGAGCACTGCTAGGAATTTACCCAAGGGATACAGGAGTGCTGATGCATAGGGGCACATGTGCCCCAATGTTCATAGCAGCATTCTCAGCAGTAGCCAAAACATGAAAAGAGCCTAAGTGTCCATCAAGTGATGAATGGATCAAGAATGTGTGGCTTATCTATACAATGGAATACTACATGGCAATGAGAAAGAATGAAATCTGGCCATTTGTAGCAACATGGATGGAACTTGAAGGTGATATGCTGAGCGAAATAAGTCAGGCAGAGAAGAACAGATACCATATATTTTCACGTATAGGTGGATTAGGAGGAACTTAACAGAGGACCATGGGGGAGTAGAAGGGGAAAAATAGTTGGGAAGAAGGAGGGAGGCAAACCATGAGAGACTCTTCAATGCTGAGAACAAACTTAGGGCTGATGGGGGTGGGGGAGAAGGGAAAGGGGATGATGGGCATGGAGGAGTGCACTTGTTGGGATGAGCACTGGGTGTTATATGGAAACCAACGTGACAATAAACTATTTAAGAAAAAAAATTTACCCAATTTCCAGTCAATTTAATTTAGTAAATGTTTTAAATTATTGTCAAGTCTACATTATAGCTAGTTAAAAACAAGATATTTCCTATTTCTTGGTTAATTTGGTAAGCATTTCTGAAAATTATTTTGAGTGTTATCTGAATTGTGTTAATGTGTGTTGAATTCAGCTCTGTTTATGTTTGATGAAGGGTTTAAGGTTATCAGGAAAAAGCAGCATATTAAAGGTAATAAAAGGCAGAAAAGTACTTGAGGACATATCTCTTAAGTACTTTCAAAATTAGAGTATCTTGTCTTTTGAAATGATTTGTGATGTTAATTACATATTTTGGTTAAAATGAGAAAGGAAGTTTGGATGTATATATATATGGGGGGGTATTGTGGGAGAGAAGGGGTTGGAGGAGAAAGCCTTTGCTTGGTTGTTGAATTTAATAACCACGTGGTACTATTAAGGCTAAGGTCATCAGATTGATAAAGTAGTACAAAGCACAATGGGCTGAGAAGTCAGAAACCTTTTGATCTGATTGTAATTACTCTATTATATGGTTTTATGATGATGGAAAATTCACATAACTTTTTGGGTTTCAATATCCTCATCAGAAAAAGTGAAGTAGGTGGTCTGTGAAGATGATTTTAGCTTTACATTGTTTCATGGTCACAGTTTGAACTCTCAACTTCCTAACTTGATTCACTATGCTCTCAAATGTACAAAGACAACACAATTTGCTTTGCACAATTTTTTTTTTTTTTTGCCGTTGGAAAAACTACTCAGTATGTACACTAGCTCTAGCCCCTCAGTAGTATTCTCTTTATATACCAACAAAGTGATTAGATTTGAGACTTTATTTTAAGATTTTATGAATCATTCAGTTTTTATCTTTTCAAAGATTGATTTGTAAAGTATTATCTTTCAGATTATGTTGTGTTTTCCTTAATGCTATGTGCAGATTTGTCTAGCAGAATTCTAGATTCCTAATTTTTTCAATTTTATGGTAGTCACTGAATCTCAAAATGTAGTCTTAATGTGTAATGTTGTTGAAGAGTTGTTTTATTTATTGGCTCTTCATCCATCTGTCTATCTTCATTAATTCTCTTCCACCCAACCCATATCACCTCCTTACATTTTTGAAAAACCATCTGCCAAATGATACTTTAGTATGAAGCATCTGTCTTCAAATTTTGCAAACACTAATCCCCCCCCCCCTTTTTTTTTTTTTTGGTCTCCTGTTCTGCCTTCTGAAAAGTGAGAAAGCTTAGCTGGTACTTAAGGCGAGTACCTTTGAACTAGTACAGTGCAAGAAAATTCAAAGGTTTGCTGCAGTAGTACTTAAATCCACTAGGCATGGTTAGATCTTAAGTTTTTCAAATCACTGTTTATAAACAGCAATTATATTTTCTCCCCTTTTATAGACAAAAGTAGCTTTCCCCACATTCACAAAATGAAATAATGACAGACTTGTGCATTAAGTTTTAGAAGGCACTTCCTCTCATTTAGCAGCACAGTGTCCTGGGTCCAGGGTATTTTCAGAGAAGAGTTTGTCCAGAGTTTGTCTTTTCAGAGAAGAGCCCTCCTTTTGCCTTTGGCTGTTTTACAATGTTTTACTTCATGAAAGTTAATTGGTACATAAATTGAAAATTGTAATTCACATTTTTAATGAATGTTCCAGTTTTAGTCTAGATAGTGTATATAACATTAAAATAATCTTTATATTTACTAGCCATTTTTAAAAATGTATATTTCAATTCATGTTGTTTTGAATTTTATAGTTAGACATACACTATATATAGACATATATAGACATATAATAATATATTTTATATATATAGTTCAGGTTCATTTCCATTCAGGGGGTTAGAGAATCTGTTATTTATAGGACTGACTGGATGGTTCAGTTGGTTAAGCATCCGACTTCTGCTCAAGTCAGGATCTCACAGTTAGTGGGTTCAAGCCCACATCTGGCTCTGTGCTGACAGCTCAGAGCCGGGAGCCCCCTTTGGATTCTGTGTGTCCCTCTCTTTCTGCCCCTCCCCTGCTTGCACTCTGTCTCTCTCAAAAATGAATAAAACATTTTTTAAAAACTTAAAAAAAAGGAAATTTGTTGTTTATTTGACTGTTTCCTTTTATATAAATTCCCCTAGTATAAGGTTACTCTTGATCAAGTAACGGAAATGGAATGTTGCCTGGAGATCTTTTGTTACGTGCTTTTGAAATATTGAAGAATGCCCTAATCTCCTCTTTATGTAAGCAATTGCAGTGAAACTTTCTTTTTTTACTCTGAAGAATGGTGGAAGGTTTCCAGATAGTTCACATTTACTTACTATTCTGGTAAATAAAACTACCTTATTGAATTAAAAAAAGGAATCTATTCACTTATATATCTTAAGATGAAATGTGACCTATTTTTAAAGAATTTACTGAAGTGTAAATAGTGGCAGTGTTTATTCTTATTCTGTTCATCTATAATAAATCCCTTCAGCAAAGGTTTGAGTATGAGGCCTTGTGCTGAGTCCTGTGGATGGAGAGACAATAAGCTAGTTTTTGCCCTTAAGGAGTTCATGGTAAAATAAAAATGAATCACATATCCTTAGTATAAACATTTATGCTGTTTAATTTTCAGTGTTTATTTATGCACATGTACATGTATATACACTAATCATAATTGTTTTAAATTATTAAATACTAGGAGATGGGACAAATAAGAAACAGTATATATCTTGGAATGACTATTAGCAATATCTTGAAATTCTATATCTACTGCAAGATTAATATTTGTTGATTGATTAATTGAAGTAATTTGCATGAGAAAAAATAATGACTTAGCGACATATTAAGGAAGGGGTATACTCTAGAAGAGTAGGCTTTTATCATTTGTTATAATGAAGTGTTTTGTTTTTGTTTTTGTTTTTTTCAGATTTCCCTAGTACTTTTACCCCAAACCGTCTGACTTAACTACTGGAGTTTGATCTCTTCCCATTCTTCTCTGGTCATGGTGTCTTTTCTGAATGACTGGTGATAGCAAGCTATAATTAATTGTTCATATTTTAAATGGCATTAGGAAAATTAGTTTGCTGGTGGTGTGGTTATCTTTTTCACCAGTCTGAGAAGTGTAAAATTTGCCCCCCAACTTTGTTAATTGAGCAGCCTTATCTCTTATCAGTCACCATATGCAATTCAGGAGTTACTTTGGTAGATAATCTGTGGCTTTAAGGTTTGAAACAGTAGATCCATATGCAATGTGTTTATTAACAGGTAGGCTCAATACCACTAATGATTTTAGAACTTATATAATGCTACAAAAATATATCTCTAACTTTATATATGTTTTGTATTCTCATTTCTAACCCCAAACTGTTCAATCAAAGATGAAGTGTTAATGTTAATTTATGTCCTTGTTGATGATAAGAAAATTAAATATATTTTTTGTTGACATATAATTCACATAGCATAAAATTCATTGTCTTAGGGTGAAAATATAGTGGTTTTTAGTATAGTCACAATGTTGTGCAACTAATGCCAGTGACTAATTCCACTACCCCAAAAAGAAACTCCATGCCTGTCAGTCACTCTACATCTCCCCCACCCTCCAGTCTCTGGTAACAACTCATCTACTTTCTATTTGTGGATTTGCCTATTATGGATATTTCATAAAAATAAAATCTATTTTTTAAAATTTATTTAGACACTACCAGAAACATCTTTACCAAATTATGCCACAAATTTGAAAGACAAGAGTTCTTTAGTTTCATCTCTGTATAAAGTTATCCAAGAGCCACAAAGTGAGGTAAGTATTCTTACAGTTAATTGTGCTAGTAGTATTCAGTTGATTGATTTTTAATTTTTTATTGTGAAATATCACATATGTATAAAAGAGTTAGAAAAAGTATATGTGTAAAGAACTTAAATATATATTATGGATTGTTTACTGATTACATTTCAGAAGTGACGTAGAGGGGATGAGAATAGAATACTGTATGTTAAAAAATGGTTGAGTAAAAAAAAGAACTATAGTAAAATGAGCTTCACTGTACCATCCACTAGGCCAAGAAATAGAATTATTACTATATTCTAAAAGCCATCTGTAGACATGTTCCTCCTCCTCTATCTATCTATCTGTTCATCTATCTATCATCTATCTATCTTGCTAGAGGTAGCCTAGAAAGTCAGTGTCATTATATTTATAAATTCATTCAGCAAACATTTGTATACTTGCTATAAACCAGCTTCAATGCTAGGAATAGAAAATCAAAGATGAATAACACATGGTCTTTATCCTGAAAGTGGAAAGGGAGAGACAATAAGTAAATACATGCTTTCAATGGAATGCTTAGATGGATATGCATAAGTTTTCCAGATATGAAAGGTGAAAGGATATTCTAAGCTGTTGGGATAGTATATGGAGGGCTGAGAAAATGTAAAACATTTAAGGAATGGCAAGCAGTTTTGTCTGGCTGTTGTTTCTCTTCCTCCCTTTTTTTCTCTTGCCCTCATCTCCTTCTCTTTTTTTAGAAAGGAAATTTAGTTCGAAGGTGATAAAATGATCTGTACTTCAGATTCTGGTGCTCTTAAATCCCGCCATTCATAGTAGAATAGAAAAGGATTGGAAATAGTGTGGAAAATAAAAGGCATGGCATTTGTAAAAAAGCAAATAGGCTAATGCAATAGTTAACAAGAGAATAAAACTGGTAGTGAACTGAAGCTGGAAAGACTGGTTTAGGTCATAACCATGGTGAGCCTTGAATTCCATCATAAGCAGCTTAGACTTTTGCACTGAAGGTATGACTTGATCAGATTACTGTTTCAGGAAGGTGGCTATGTGGAGGACAGATTGGAGAATGGAAAAATGAAAGCAAGACTAGGATACTAGGATAATAGCCTAGGAGGAAGCTATTGAGAATGGAAAGAGGTGGAGTAGAGATGAGGGATATGAGGTATGTAATTCTTTTTGTACTTAAGTTTGATAGATGACATGGCAGCTCTAACACCACTAATCTTATTATTCGAAGGTAAAATTAACTTATACCCTGGAGACCGGCCCTGTGTGGATCTATGTGCCTTTTGGATTAACCTCTCAAAACTAGAGTTTGTTGTTATTTGAGTAGTTAATCTCTTCAGGAAGGGGTCTGGGAAAACCCAGCTTTTACTGATTATGCTATAAAGTGCATCATGACTTTTAAGTGCAGAAGAAATGACTAGGGATGAAACTGACAAGCCCAAAACTTTACCTGGAATAACTGAATAATCACAAAAATCCTTCCTTTTCCCCTAAAGCTCTGTAATTTGTATAGCATATATAGATAGCTTGTTTTCTTGAAGTGTTTTAGGTTTTAAAGTATTTCGATGGAAGCTATTTTAAAGTTTTCCGTATTTGTAAATTATTTCACCAGAGTAAGTATAGGTATAGCTTTATTACTTTTTTAAAAAATGAAATCTTGTTTCTAATTTACTGCTTTGTATTTTGAAATTACCCTGTGATGAAGGTTGTTTTAACAAAGCTACTTTGGATATAGTTTGTAAGGTAAATTTCTGATAGACTAGTTTGGTGTACAGCATTTCTTTTATTCAAAGTGAATATACAACTCATGGTTCAGAGCAGTATTTCTCTTTTTTTTTTTTTTGCAGATAAAGTGTTTTATTATTATTTTTATTTTTTTACAAATAGTTTATTGTCAAATTGGTTTCCACATAACACCCAGTGCTCATCCCCACAAGTGCCCTCCTCCATGCCCATCCCCCCTCCCCCCCACATCCATCAGTCCTCAGTTTTTGTCAGCATTCAAGAGTCTCTCATGGTTTGCCTCTCTCCCTTTCCCCCACCATTTCCCCCTTCTTCTCCCCCTTGGTCCTCAGTTAAGTTCCTCCTAATTCTCCTAAACGTGCAAACATATGGTATTTGTCCTTCTCTGCCTGACTTATTTCTCTCAGCATAACACCCTCAAGGTCCATCCATGTTGCTATACAAGGCCAGATTTCATTGTTTCTCATTCAGAGCAGTATTTCTCAAAGTATTTGTGGTAAAGGACCAGTTTTAAAAAAAAATTCAGTCTGTTGCAGACAATATGTGTACCTAATGCATGATTAACGTGAAACTCACATCATATGTAAGGTAACACACAAATTTGATAACCCTTAACTGATCTGTACTATATCCTGTTCAGTAAGTCTGCTGAACACTAACTTGGATGGTGCAGCAATATCCAGTTGCTGTAAAAGTTTCTTAATGTTTCCTCTCAATTTCTGTATTTACATTGTTTCCTCTCAATTAATGATAACATCATAGGGCACCTGGGTGGCCTAGTCGGTTAAGCGTCAGCATCCGACTTCGGCTCAAGTCATGATCTCACAGTTTGTGGGTTTGAACCCCGTGTTGGGCTCTGTGCTGACAGCTCAGAGCCTGGAGCCTGCTTCATATTCTGTGTCTCCCTCTTTCTCTGCCCCTCTCCTGCTCATGCTGTTTCTCTCTCTATCAAAAATAAATAAAAACAGGGGCGCCTGGGTGGCTTAGTCAGTTAAGCGTCCGACTTTCGCTTAGGTCATGATCTCGTGGTTTGTGGGTTCAAGCCCCGCGTTGGGCTCTGTGCTGACTGCCAGCTCAGAGCCTGGAGTCTGTTTCAGAGTCTGTGTCTTCCTCTCTCTCTGACCCTCCCCTACTCACGCTGTCTCTCTCTCTCTCTCCTAGAAATAAATAAAAAAATATTTAAAAAAATAAATAAATAAAAACAAAAAAACCCCCAAAAATAAAAAAATCTATTAATGATAACATTTGTGGATGGTCTTCAGTCCACGGACCATGCTTTTAGAAGCACTAGTTTAGGAGATTTTGCATTTAAGTTTGTTTTATGCTTTTAGCCAGATTCATGTGGTGAAGACACATGACAGTGTGTATTCTGTATTCTTAAAACACAATTCAATCTTAAAAATATATTTAGAAGTACTTCTAAAATATAACAGTGTAATCTATTTTAACATCATAACCCTCCTTTTTCTCTTTAGAATGTTTTGTATCTTAATTTGGAAATATTCCCATAATGTTGCTATCATTCATTGTCTTTTGGGATTTTTGAAATTTGGGACATTTGTTTGGGTATTTTTGAAGTTTGGCAAATTTGGTATTTGGATTTTATTAATAGTACTTTTTCATTATTTAGTTTAATTCATTTAGTATTTGTTGAACCCATATAATGTTCCAGAAATCACTTAGAAATGTAGCAGTGAACAAAATAGACTAAAATCTTTTTTAAAGTGTATTTATTTTGAGAGAAAGAAAGAGAGATGGAGGGAGGGAACACATGTGCATATGGGGGAGGGACAGAGAGAGAGGGAGGGAGAGAATCCCAGTCTTTGCACTGTCAGCTCAGAGCCCAACATGAAGCTCACTCCCATGATTTGTGAGATAAGATCAAGAGCTGAGCTGAGATCAAGAGTTCTACACTTAACTTTGAGCCTGGGTGGCTCAGTCAGTTGAGCATCCGGCTTCGGCTTAGGTCATGATCTCACTGTTCGTGGGTTTGAGCCCTGCATTGGGTTCTGTGCTGGCAGCTCAGAGCCTGGAGCCTGCTTTGGATTCTGTGTCCCCCTCTTTTTCTGACCCTCCCCTGCTCATGCTGTCTCTCTCTCTCTCTCTCTCTCTCAAAAATAAATTTAAAAAACTTAAAAAAAAAGGGCTCTACACTTAGCCAACTAAGCCACCCAGGTGCCCCCAAATAAACTAAGTTCTTGATCTTCTGCATCAGAACCTTTAGGCGAGATAGACGTTATGCAAATGTATAAATGTATAATACAGTGTCAAGTAGTGAAAAAACTATGAAGATAAACAACGTGGAGTAGGTGAAGTATGTGTTGAGATTCAGGAGCTCCTGATTGAATCAGGTCTGAATGATTTAGGGGGAGAAAATAAAACTAGAGGCAAGAGTCTCCAGAAGAGGGAGTAGTAAATGCAAAGACCCTGAGATAGGAATATATGTTATACTCAAGAAATTGTAGAGGCAGTTTATGGGTACAGTGCAATTTGCTTGACTGGTCTATCTATCTATCTAATTTATCTGTTTCTTTAAAGTGGGGCTTGAATTCACAACCCTGAGATCAAGACCTGGGCTGAGATAAAAAATCAGACACTTAACCGACTGAGCCATCCAGGAGCCCCTTGATTGGTCCTTTTAATTGCTATAACTTTAAGAGAAGCATATGATTAGACGCTAACAGAGCTCAAGTCTGTTATGAAGCCAGCTATTTTTTGAAAGAACCACATAAAATCTCTTTGGTGTTCTAGGCATAGGGAGCCCAGAGTATGGAGAGATCAGTTTAGTGGCTATGGGCACCTGAATAGTGGTGTCCTTCCAACTTCTATATTTTTTCCTACGTATGTGCCTCAGTTAATAGTTCAATGCAAAAAAAAAATGCGCAAGATTTTCTCGTAAATTTATCCAACCTTAACTCTTTTCTAACTTCTATTCCTGCTTTAGTCATGGAAAGGCATTTAAAAAAATATTTAAAATAAATGTTAACTTATTTTGAGAGAAAGAGGGGAAGGAAGCACATGCATGAACGGGGGAAGGGGAAGAGAGAGAGGGAAAGAGAGAGAATCCCAAGCAGACTGTGCTGTCAGCTTAGAACCCAACGTGGATCTCAGTCCCACGAACTGTGAGATCATAACCTGAGCTGATATCAAGAGTCAGATGCTTAATAGACTGAGCCACCTAGGTACCCCTCAAAAGCATTTTTTTCTAATGCCACATTTCTGTTACCATTAGAAATCACTCTTAGGATGGGCTCATGGGTGGCTCAGTCAGTTCAGCATCTGACTTTTTTTTAATGTTTTTTCTTTTTTTTTTTCTTTTTTTTCTGAGAGAGAGAGAGACAGCATGTGCAGGGGAGGGTCAGAGAGAGAGGGAGACATCTGAAGCAGGCTCCAGGCTCTGAGCTAGCTGTCAGCACAGAGCCCGACGCGGGGCTTGAAACCACAAACCGTGAGATCATGACCTGAGCCAAAGTCGGATGTTTAACTGACTGAGCCACCCAGACACCCCAAGCATCTGACTCTTGATCACAGCTCAGGTCTTGATCTTAGGGTCATGAGTTCAAGCCCTGTGTTCGGACTCCACACTGGGTGTGGAGCCTACTTAAAAAAGAAAGAAAGAAGGAAATAAGTCTCTCTTAGGATACAGACTTCTTATCTAAAAATAGATTTTTATTAAAAGTTTATTTATGACTTGTTTTAGAACTCAGAATATATTTTAGAATGGTAAGAAGGTTATGATTAGGTTCTCATTGGATCCATAAAAAGCCCATTTAACACCTGAAAATATGCTTGCAGTACAGTTCTTTATTAATAGTATTGTAAAATCTACCCACCAAATAGAACAATATATCCATGAAAAAATATATATAAAAATTCAAACCAAACACTAGTAGCACAGTATGTTCTAATGCTCCATTACCTGTCTCAAACATATTCAAGTTAGGTAAGCCAGATCTACCTACATTATATATTTTTCTATTCTTTTCTGATATTTTTCAGGTGTGCTTGCAAAGGAGTCAAAAAGTGTTGACTCCAGTTCTGACCTTTGTGAGCTGCATAATTTTGGTCGTATTAGATAGCGTCTTTGTCAAGTGCTTTCAAAGTGCTTTGCCAGTTATAAAACACTGCACAGATATTGGTATTTCTCTCGATTTGACATACATAATTTCATTTAATCTCATTGCAACATCATAATTTCTCCACCTCACTGAATTTGTCTTTATTTGGTTTTGCTTTTGTAAAGCAAAACCCTTTTAGTTAAAAAAAATTTTTTTAATGTTTATTCATTTTTGAGAGAGCGTGAGTGGGGGAGGGGCAGAGAATGAGGGAGACATAGAATCTGAAGCAGGCTCCAGGTTCTGAGCTGTCAGCACAGCTGTCAGCACAGAACCTGACATGGGGCTTGAACTCAGGGACCATGAGATCATGACCTGAGCCAAAGTTGGACGCTTAACCAACTGAGCCACCCAGGCGCCCTAAAACCCTTTTAATTTTGATTTAAGTTGATTGATTATAAGGTCTTTGGAGGGTGGCTTGACTAAAATTTGTGTGTTCATGCAGATTATTGAATAAATTTTCAACACAAGATTTCATAAGTTTGCAAATACTTGTTAGATTATATCAATGGATTTAACCAAAGCTCTCTTAGGTATTTAGAGATGAGGGATGTTCTACAACAATACAAGATTATCGACATTGGTCCACAAAGAAATTTTAAAAAACTCCCCCCTGAAAGTTAAACATCTCCCTACCAATTTTTCTTTTCACCTACTACCATAACCCAATTATTCCAAATTCCTACCTCGAAAATTTCTCCTGCTACCTATGAATGGGGTGACTTTGCCTCTAACCTCCAGTTTCTTGTTACCCTTGCCATACCACAGTGGACACCTGTTGCCCTCTAACAACCATTTTGAGAGTAAAAAAAAAAATTCTCCTTAACTATCATAAGTTAGATAATTTTTCAAGAGGAAAGACTAGTTTGACTTAATGTTCATTAAAGTGTAACTTTTGCTATACTTTGTATAAATAATACTGACTTTAATTATACCCAGTATACTTTACATAATTTAACATATTTGAAATCAAAACATCTACTGTAAATTAGTTTCTGTTTATTACAGTTACTGGAAGTAGAAAATCTGTTTAGTAAATTGACTTAAATCTGTTGCTTAAGTTAGTGACATGAATGAACTACAGTTCACTGAAAATATAATAGCCTGATGCTTTGAAAAATCAGTACCCTGTGACATATTTATGACTCGTGTGTGATGATTGTTTATGCTTTAAGATAATACTTACATTTGAGTCACTTATGTTAACTTTCTGATTAAAAAATGTCTATGATATAGAATCAGTCAGCTCTATTGACTGGGTAATGCTGGCTGGCATGTAGTGGGAGAGGAAAACGTTATAAATAACTGTAAATCCTGTTTCAAACAAAATGGCAGCAATGTTTAGATTATCCAGGGGCAATTAACCATGGTTACAATAGGGATCTAGATTTAGAGGTGCTGTATTTATTCAGCTGCTCCACACACATAGCTTTTGTATGCTGCCTAATTATAAGCTCAGGAGGGTGATGTGATGATAACTACCTAGGATTCCCATTTCAATTTCTCCATCCCAGTAGCCAATCTTGTATATATTGGCATGTTTTATCAGGAAGCAGGATATTAAGAATATTAAGGAAGAAACTTCTTACAGCCTAGCTATATTAATGACTTAAAAAGATATGGTTTAAATACCAACACTACTTTAGAGTTAACAGAATATTTAAAAGTTTGTAAGTGCTTTCAAATACATTTATTTTGAAATGTCTGGCCTTCCACTAGAAGTAAACTTCTGAAGGTTGGCTAAATAGCTTAGCAGTGAATAGTTTTGCTTCCAAAAAAATGAAAACATTTATATATTTCAGTAATTATCAACAGGGAAAAACCATTTGTATTTCAAATGTCAGTGTCTATTCAAATACAGTAGAACCCTTGAATTAACACTTTGTCTTTTTTCCAGTTGCTAGAACCCGTCTGTCACCAACTCTTTGAATTCTATCGCAGTGGAGAAGAGCAATTGCTTCGATTTACACTGCAGTTTCTTCCAGAATTGATTTGGTGCTACCTTGCAGTCTCAGCCAGCAGAAATGTGCATAGCAGTGGATGTATCGAAGCTCTTCTTCTAGGGGTTTACAATTTGGTTTGTATTTAATATACTTAACAAATGTTTGCCAAAAGCAAGTCTATAACCTTTATAGCAAAAGTGAATACATAATAACAACTACTTTGATTTTAGTAAAGCTAGTATTTGTTTTTCATTCATCAAAAGACTCATATCTAATTCTCCTAAAAATAACTTTTTTGAGGTTGAAGGGTATACAGGCACACATAGAATTATGTAAATATACCTTTTGGGATTGACTGAAGACTGAAAATCAGACCATTTCAGTTCTTTTATAGAGGTATCTAAAAATATCAGTGTTGAATTTTAAATTTTTTAAACTTAAAATCTGTTGTCTATAAATTATCTGTTAGTGACCTTCACAAAAAGCTTGGGAAAAAAAGATCTAGTCTAATATGTGCCGCTAATAATTTCATAAATCTGAATTGTCTCCAGAGTTTATACCATTGACTTAACATATAGTTTGCATTACTCTTTGTGTATTAATCAGTATGATATTCTATATATTTAAGGTTTGTACTTTGTAAAAAAAAATTGAGGGGGCTTTTCTTGACGTATTTCATAACCATGTTAATTGATTTATAAAATGTGACTTTTTACATGAGAAAAATCAGTGATTATTGATAGAGACACTACACATCTCTGTTTCAGCCTTCCTTAAAATTGTGTCACTTAGATCGTTTTTGCTGTTGTTATCTGTATCTTAAGAGAGGAAGGTTAACTTCTGGTGTTTATAAATAATTGATCATTGATTGTCTTTATGATTTTAGTCAACTTTAAAATTCCTTTCTTCTCAGATCTTTGTTTTTAGACTAACAGTTTAAAGTTGGCTCTTAAACTTATGTGTAAAAAATAAATATTTTAAGATTTTTTTTCACTTTTATAGGAAATAGTTGACAAACAGGGACATAGCAAAGTATTGAGTTTTACGATTCCATCTTTATCCAAACCATCTGTATATCATGAAGTAAGTAATATTTTATCAAAGTAAATTTTTTGGTTCTAAGATTTAAAGTTGTTATAAATTAGGGTCTGGTTATTGAGGCAAAAAAAGATTAAATTATTAGTATAAAAATTAAAAAGTATAAAACACACACAAAGTATTTACTATTCACAAAGTGAAATAAGAACTTGGGATCATAAAGCTTTAAAATCTGTAAGAAAGCTCGCAAATAATCATTTTGAAATATTTTTCTCTTCTGATCAATAAAACTAGTCTAATATTTTTGTGTGTGGCAATTATGTATTTCTGGGGTAGAATTTTTTAATTAAGTTCTTATTTTAATTCACCCAGTGTTGAGGTAGACTTTTTGAACGTAAACTATTTTTATTTCTATTTGTGGTTTGTATTTTAATTATTTGCTAAACCTTTGAGCAGAAAATTTAGTATGCAGTCGGAATATTTTTAAGACATATGATGTTCATGACAATCATTGTTAGTGGTGCATATATTATCAATAGCACATTTTCAACAGAATGGCTTTTTTTCCTTTATTCAAATGTCTCTCCTTTAGCCTTCCAGCATTGGGTCCATGGCTCTGACTGAGAGTGCACTATCCCAGCATGGTTTGTCAAAAGTTGTGTACAGTGGACCTCACCCCCAAAGGGAGATGCTGACAGCACAGAATAGGTATACTGTGGAGACATAACCTGCTATTTTACCACACTGGTTTTTAAAAAATTATTTCAGTAGATTAATAGATAATCTTTAGTGAGTTGTATGTAACAGGTTTTTTTTGTTTTTTTTTTTTTTACTTTNTACAAGAGAAAAACACACTTTCCTGATTTGTCACTTTATACTTTGATTTAGATGTCATCTGGTACACTGAAATTTTAAGATAATTTTCAGATGACTATTACTTGGGAATTCTTTTTTCTTTTTAGTTTTATATTGTTACTGGTATAATTATATTGTGTACAAGTCTGTTCCATACAGTATCTTTCCCCAATGCCTGCTAAATTATGATTGACTTCTTGGAATTCTAAACATTTGTAAATATTCTTTTGGTTTATCTTTAGGTTTGAAGTATTGACATTCCTTTTGTTGTGTTACAATGCTGCCTTAACCTATATGCCCAGTGTTTCTCTTCAGTCATTGTGTCAGATTTCTTCCAGGTAAATAAAAATTCAAATGTTTTTAATATTGAAATATATGACTCTAGGATTGCTAGTGTGTTACATATCTAAGTTATTTTTGTTTTGTTTAATCATTTGTTTAAAACATTCGAGAAGTTAATATGAAGCTTAGCCTAGTTAACACATAGAAAACTCCCTATAAATGAGAGTTCCAAAAAACATAACGAAGAGGGTACAGCTGAAAAACATTTCAGTGTAATATTTAATCAGAAAAGATCTTTCTGTATAATTAAGAGAGTGCAACTGTTAATGACTTTTTGATTTTTGGCATGCAGTTGGTTTCTGTTTTGTTTGTTACTTTGTTTTTACTAATTTTATTGTGCTCTAATTTGGTACCAAGAAGTGAATAAGAGATACTAGTTTTTAAACTCCCCTTGTTAAAAAAAACAAAAAACAAAAAAACAATTGAGCCAAGAGGTTGCTTAAATAAATTATGACAGTCCTTATGTAGACTACACAAACATTTAAAAATTCTGATTTAAAAGGGTATTTAATGATAGTATATATGGTATCATTCCAGCATTGACTGAATGTGACCAGAATTTTAATAATATTTATGTATAATTGGTGGAATTATGGTTTATTTTCATTTTTTCCTGTGTGAGTTTTTTGTCATTCTTTACATTTTCTATGATGAACATATTACCTTTTTAAAAAAGAAAACAAAAGAGAAGACAGAAAATGCCTTTGGAAATTCAAGTAATAAGGAAAATATGGAGTTAAGAAACTTGTAGAATAATTTAGATTTGGAGAACTTATTTAGGAGATACAGCTTTGGAAAGCTAGTAAGAGGGAGGGTATATAGAGCAATACTTAGAAATCAAATCAAAACAACAACAACAAAAAAAACCACAAGAAAACCAGAAACTGATACCGAATAGGATAGAAAATCTCTTGATACAGAGGGAGAAGGGAAGTAACAAGGTGAGGGACTTATTAGACAAGATAGAGAAGTGAAGAATCTTTCAGATGATTCCTGAATTGGAAGTTATTTGTATTTCCCAGACCAGTTGTATTTCGCTCCCATTTACTGAAGCTTTCTAATATGTTTCTTATTTTAAATCCTTTAAAGAGAGAAGTGTCCAGAGTTTTGAATTTCGTAGACCTGTAAAATTTCAAAAAGTTAGAGCGGGTGGGATAGTTATATAGCATTGCCAACTTTAATTTTGCCAAGTCATTATCTTATACATTTCTACCATTAACATTATTTAAAAAAAGGGAGGCAATTTGAATATCAAAAGAAGTGGGGAGGTAGAAATGAGGGACAATTTATAAACTAAAAATAGGATGTTTAGCTTTTCTTGTTTCTCATGTCACTGTGATCTAGTGAAAACTTTGTAACGGACTAAAATGAGTGTGAGGACCAGTACTTCAGAAACACTTATTTAAGGGGTAACTTGATGTAGCAGCTTTTACCTGTAGAACGTAAAACACACTATACAGCCCAGGTCTCACTTGAAAGCAGTGTCTTAGTTGGTAGGACCCAGGAATAATGTTCTAATACATTTGAAGCTCTAATGTTCTAATAGAGACAGATAATACAACCTCCTAAGTAAGAATGACTATTGATGTTTTCTTGAAATCACTGATGGAAATGTTAGGAAAGAACATTTATGACGGGTTTCTGTCCTGTGTGACTCCTATGGACTGTCCTGTAATATAATTACTTACACGTTTTTGATAGAAAATTGCTAATATACCAGTTTTAACTAACCAGGGAACTGGGTAATCCTTCAAAAGCACAAGTAATATCCGGTTTTAAAAACAAGGAGAAATACAGTTTAAAAACTTGCTGTAGGATTTTGGCCAAGAAGATTTTAGTAGAGACACATTAGATTAATTCTATGCCATCAAAGAAAAATTGGAAGAGAAATCTTTGTACAAATGTTCACCAAATGGAAGAGAATGAGGGAGGAAAGAGAGCTAAGTAATTCAAAAGACTTAAGCTATTTAAGTAATGCTAACTCTTAAGCCACAGAAGATGATGTGATAGAAGGAAGATAGAAGATAGAGGTGATAGAAGATAGAAGGATAGATAGATGTGATACAAGATAGAAGGAACTCTATCAAATTTATCATACATGTCTTTTTTAGTTTATCTTTTTTAAGATTCCCTATTCCTGTGTTCTCAATGGTTTAAAATCTAGTTATTCATTTCTCTTAACTGCTGATTTCCTTAATTGTTTATCACATATTCTAATTAAGATATTTTGTACATTTTTAAGACTAATAAAAAAGAATGAAAAAACACTTGTATCTAATCAAGCAAAGCTTAGTCCATATCTATGGAAAGGAAATTGATTACAGGACTGTGATGACAAATAAGTTATAAATGCTTATGATAGTGAAAGTACAGGAGCTTCTTAGTCCTAGGGCAGGCTTTCCTGAAGAATGAAGTTATCACACTTAAGGCTACTCCAATCCTTGACCACGTGGCAGTTGTTTTAGATTGCTACTCAATTTGGTTGTTGATGATGACTATGCCAAAATGATTGACTGCATTATCTAGGAGGAAGGATACATAAATACAACCAGAAAAATTTCATGGAACATTTGAGCTAGATTCAGTGACATATGTATCCCATTCTTTCTTTAACCTGCTGATTGTAATGAATTATGGAAGTAATTAAAACAATCTTGGATGCTTCCCATCCTCCATCCGTACATACATATCCCTTCTGGGGACACCACTGGTTGTGTGTCCAGCTCTTGATCTGGGCTCAGGTCGTGATCCTAGGCTCAACTGTCACTTTCTTAGAGAGGCCTTCTATGACCATCTTTCTGAAGTCGCACCTTCCCACCTCAGTTTATGTTCTTTTAGCACTTACAACACTGTAACCACCTTGTTTGTTCATCTGAGACATAGTCTGTCCATTGCTGGAACTTGATTAGGTCAGGAACTTTGTTGTGTTCACTACTGTATCTTCAGAGTTGAGAGAAGTACTTGGCATACAGTAGAACCTAATAACAATTTGTTGAATAATGAAAAATAGATGATCTCTTCCACTTCAGATTTATGATCCACTAAGTATAACTATCACTAAAGGAAATAATTCATTTTCAAAAAAATCTTACATTGAGAAATGCAAAATTCCTGCAGTCAATTCATACATGGGTAAAGTTTTGTTAGTTCTGAGAAACTAACCACTATAGCCTGAATGTTTGTATCCCACCCCAGAATTCATATGTTGAAATCTTAATATCTAAGATGATGGTATGAGGATGGTATTAGGAGGTGCTGTCATAGCCAAGAGATGCCAGAGTTCCCTCCTTGTTTCTTCTGCCATTGAGGATACAATGAAAAGTCTACAAACCTCAAGAGAGGTCCACTCATTTTGTTGTACTGTGTTGTAGCAGCCTGAATGGACCAAGACTAATCCTTTGCATTTCTAAATAAAGGTTTTAGTTCATTCTCTAACATATGATTGCTTACTTCTGTATGGGTAGCCAGTAGAGAAAATCAGAACCTGAAATCCTATTTCTCTTGTGAATCTTACAGGTGTGTTGCTGTCTGAGAGAATTCTCTATTTCTTACCTCAAGTAAATTTAAAAGTTGATTGGCCATTCTAGATCTATGGCAAAGTTGTTTTTAAAAACATTGTGTATAAACAGCAATAACTTCTTTTTCTGTCTATATCTTCTATCCTGAATCCTATAGTTACTTCCTGATTCTAAACCTATATATCCAGTCCAGTAGCCATCTCTATAAAGATGTCTTATAGGGGCAGCTGGTTAGCTTAGTCGATGAAGTG
This sequence comes from Crocuta crocuta, assembly GCF_008692635.1. Taxonomy (NCBI): domain Eukaryota; kingdom Metazoa; phylum Chordata; class Mammalia; order Carnivora; family Hyaenidae; genus Crocuta; species Crocuta crocuta. The sequence continues at coordinate 12,728,587 of NW_027532002.1, forward strand.
TCTGACTTTGGCTCAGCTCATGATCTCATGGTTCATAAGTTCAATCCCCACATCGGGCTCTCTGATGTCAGCACAGAGCCTGTTTCAGATCTTTTGTTCTCCCCTCTCTCGGCCCCTCCCCCCCTCAAAAATAAACATTTAAAAAACGATGTCTTACCTTGAAAAAGTTAGAACTCATTTTTGCTGCAACTAATTGATAATCTACATAAAACTAGATTATACTAAAGGGAAATTTTTTTTGGCTCTTTGTACCTGGGAAGAGCAGGGACGGAACTGGCCTCAGGATCAGTTAAATCGAGAGGCTCAAATGTTAATCTGGATTTTCTCTACCATCTCTCTCTCATCTTCTTCATCTATTAGTGTTGTATTTTCTTTGTGTAAATAGGCTTCTTCCGGGTTGTAAGAAGAGTGACCACAAGCAGCTGAAAGTTTACATTGTCTACCTTTAACGAACTCATTAAAGTGAAAGGATCTCACTCCCAGTTTTACTCTGAAAAACAAGGTAGCGACAAGGCTTTGATGTTGCAAGCCTGAACTTCTACAAACCCCTCTAGGGTCACATTTGGTAGTGTTATTGGATGAGTACTATATCAGTTTGAATAGTGGTAACTTAAATAGATATTTATTTTTCTTTCACATAAAAGTCCAAGCTGGTAGATAGTCTGGGGATAGACTGGTTATATTTCTAGGGTATTCAGGCTCCTTCTTTCTTGAGATTCTGCTATTCCCTAGGATGTTATTCTTTTCTGTATGGTGACGGATCACTATTATTACATCTGCCTTCTATTCTACAAGCTTGGAGAAAGAAAGGAAGACATGCAGCTACTTTTTAAGGGTGCAACCTAGAAGTTTCACCCCGTCAGTTAGCATATCATTGTCCAGAACCTGTCACATGGCCACACCTAAATACTAGGAAGACTAGGAAATGTGGTCTCTAGCAGGTGGCTATTGTTCTAGTTAAAATTAATTGGGGAGAGTGGAGGAGAGCATACCTTATATATGTCATTAAAGGCAAGAAGAAAAAAATAGATATTAGGATATTGACCTCTTGTCACAGGTAATTCTGTTATTTTATTTATACTACAATCACATGATTATACTTGATGACATAGAGGAAGACTAGTTCCTAAAAGTAAGAGGGATAGAGGTGCTATTAATGGAAAACATTAGTTTCAGGGGGAGAGCTTATGGCAGACAAAAGTGACAGCTATACCATATACCTACAAATCAACATATCTGATACTTAGCATCTTCCAAAACAATACATCTTATTTGTCCACGTTCATTTAATAACACTACCATCTAGCCAGCTATCCAACTAAATGTGGGAAAATTTCACACTCCTCTTGTTTCCTCAGTCTCAGTCCATGATTATACTTCCTAGGTGGGACTTCAATCCCACCCTTTCTCCTTCTCCCCACAGTACTTCTATAGCTCAAGCCACCTTCATCTCACTCATGGGGTATTTTGACACTCTCCTCTTGAGGAACACTATTATCAAGACCAATCTGAACATGTCACTCCTTTGCTTCAAACAACAAAACAAAAGCCTTCACTTGCTTTCCATTGCCTGCATGATAAAGCTTAGCAGGTTATAAGATACTCCACGATCTGACCCGAGTTTGCATCTCTGTTACTTTTCTAGTGTCTTTCTATCCTCAGTCTCCTTGGTGTCATGCTGTTTAATCCTTCTCTGTTTCTGCCAATTGCTATATTTTCACCAGGAAAACGCCAGTTTTTCTTCAAAGGCTTACTTATTCTGGGAAGCCTTCTCTGATCCTCTGCTTCTGCCACTAGAGTTTACCATTCTCTCCTTTTGTCACCTTTGTATTTTATTCATTGCAGGTATTTTTTACTACACAGTCTGAATCCCTGAGGGAACTACATCTTTCATCTATATTCCTAGTGTTTGACACAATGTAAATCTTTAAAAATATTTACTGAATGAATAAATGCATTAATTGAAAAAATCCTATCTTTTATGTATTGATTCTCTATTATTTACTACTATCCCTATCATAAAGGTATATAACATGCAAGGAAATACAATTTTTCTGAGCTTCCTTAGATAATAAGAGGAGTTTCTATTCTAGTTTGTGTATAAATTTTTATAACATCAAACAACATTTGAATTGGTTTTATTTTCATGTACAGTTAATTTTTTTTAGTTTTTATTTTAGTCATCTCCGGCTACTATAGCAAAATACCATAGGCTAGGTGGCTTAAACAATAGGTGTTTATTTCTCACCCTTCTGGCTGAGAAATCTAAGGTCAGGGTAACAGCAGATTTCGATTTGTGGTGAAGGCCCTCTTCCTGGCGTACAGGATACTGCCTTCTCACTGTGCCTTCACATGTGAGAGAGTGGGTTTGGATCTCTCTTCCTCTTTTAATAAGGGCACTAATCCCTCCAAGGAGTGTTCCCATCCTCATGACCTCATCTAAGCCTAGTTATTCCTTTTTTTTTTTTTTTTAAAGATTTTTATTTATTTCTAGGAGAGAGAGAGAAAGACAGCGTGAGCAGGGGGAGGGTCAGAGAGAGAGGGAGTCACAGACTGAAACAGGCTCCAGGCTCTGAGCTGGCAGTCAGCACAGAGCCCGACGCGGGGCTCGAACCCACTAACCGCGAGATCATGACCTAAGCGAAAGTCGGACGCTTAACCGACTAAGCCACCCAGGCGCCCCTAAGCCTAGTTATTCCTAAGGGTCCCCAAATGCCCTTATATTGGGGGATTGGGGCTTCAGTATATGAGTTTGGGAGGGAACACAAATATTCAGTCTATAATTATCCCTGTTCCTTTTTTGCTCTTGGTTTTAAAGAGTTCTAAGATCCTTCTCAGTATTAAATGAATTTTTATTTTTACTTTAAAGTTACTTTGGGTTAAAAAAAATAAAGTAACTTTGGATTGATGATAGTCTCAAGGATATATTTTTGAAATGGCCTATGATATACTTTAGCATGTTTAAATGAAGGCTTAGATTCACTGAATGGAGGAAACATTAAGTCCTAGGTAGTAATTGTATGTGGGAGCAGGTAAATAATTACAATCTATTGACTAGTACTATAATAAGTGAAGTTTTATTATATCAACCACAACATGTTATGAGGTAACAGCTATTTTCTAGTTTTATTAAAAATAAAAAAAATAAAAAATAAAAGTAGTGCATGTTGATCATAGAAAATTTAGAAAATGCATATAAAGAAGAAAATAAATCTATAAGCTCAAGGTTCAGAGATAACTCTGACTTTGTGTATGATCTTTTTGCAGTGACACACACCATTCACCAATTTGTTTATGACAGACATGTGTTCTGTACAGTTTTTCCCCCTGCCATTTAAATAAAGGCTTTCAAAACATCATGTTTAATTGTTTCATGGTATTCTCTGAATGATTTATATGATTGGGTCTCTGTGTTGGTCCTTTACGTAGCTTNTTAATAATAAATAAATTTCAGCTTTGTTCATGGTAGTTTCTTTAAAAAATAGTAAAATCTATTGGTCTTTCTCTAAGATTTTACCTTTGATGTTATGCTTAAACTTGTAAAGAATGTGTAACTACTTCTGTTTTATTTCTTTTATGGTTTTTAACATTAAAAATTTCAATCTATCTCAATTTATTATGGTGTACTATATGAGACTTGAGTCTAATTTTAGAGTATTTTCTTAGAGCCTGCAGTTTGTGTCAAGAACTTTGTCAGGAATAGAAGATCATAGATCTATTTGTGATAAATAATACCAAGTTTCATGTAGTAGGTTGTATGGTGACTAAAAATGATCAATTATTGAATTGACTAAAATTAGTGAAATAACTATACAATAACATACCTTTAGCTTTATCCATTTTTTCCCACAGTTTCACTTACTTAGGAATATGTTCTAGACACATGTTCTGTTTGGAAAGATTCTTTGTTTCATAGCTGTTCGGTTTGTTATGAGAGCATATGTAGTATGCTATTTGCTTATAAATGTTAAAAAAATAAATTACCTACATTTTTACCAATTTTATAAATATATTTATTTTGTTTTTTCTAGAATCTGTGTTTGTGGCTATCCCCGACAACATGTAAGAAAATACAAAGGTATAAGTAGCAGGATACCAGTTTCTTCAGGATTCATGGTGCAAATGTTAACAGGGATTTATTTTGCTTTGTAAGTTCATTTAATATACAGAGTAAATCTTTGATCTCTCTGGAAAATCACAGTCTATTGTTTTACTGCTTTTTGTTATTTTATTGTTATTATATTAGAATCTCATTGGATGAACAATCAGCCTATTTTTGTGAAAGAATATGAATCAAGATCTTGCTAATAGTTTTATTATTAAAACTTAATGTTCTGAAGAATTTGTAACCAACTAAAACACGTCATCTTTCTTTAACCCAAGGACAGAATGAAAATTAGCAACACCCACATATAATCACAGTTTTTTCTTCATTACTCTTTTTTTTGCTGTAATTTCCAGATAACTTTTTTTCCCCAATGAAGATATTTTTCCATTTCCAGAAATTTTAAATCTTGAAAAACATCTTAGAGCTTCTTGGATCATAAATAGTTATTATTAATTTACTGTTAGTCTCTAATATTAATGCTCAGTCTTATTAATGCCTTAGATACTAGTATTTTTCTTGGACACTATCTTCTACATATTTTACTATACTTTACATTATATTCATTCACTAATTTTTCTTAGTAGATTATAAACTTCTTGTCTGAAAGCAGAATTTATGATCTTTGGACTAAATATGGACCGCTGCCTGTTTTCTTATTATTAAAACACATTTACATCTGTTTTTTACATATTGCCTATGGCTGCTTTTGGTCTACAGTGACAGAGTTGAGTAGTTGCAGTAGAGATTGTATGGCCCACAAGCCTACAATATTTATTATCCAGCCCTTTAAGAAAAAGTTTATCGACCCTTGTGTTAGACTATTAATATTGTCCCACAGCTCTTGGATGCTCTAATCTATTTTATTTTCTCTCTTTATTGCTTTGTGTTTCAGATTTAGTGATTCCTATTGACCTATCTTCACGTTCATTGATAGTTTTCATGATGATGTTGAGTCTATTAATGAGCCCATTGAAGGGATTCTTCATTTCTGTTGCTATTTTATTTATTTCTAGTCTTTTCATTTGACTCTTTCTTATGATTTCCATCTCTCTGCTGAAATTACCATCTGTTCACACATGTTTTCCATGTAACTATTTATCATAGTTATTTTAATTTTTATGATAACTACAGAACCTGAATCATCTCTGAATTTGGCTCTATTGTTCGTTGTTTCTTGACAGTGGGTTGTTTTCTTCTTGCTTTTTGTGTGTCTTGTAATATTTGATTCATTATCATTTTGTTCATGGACAGAACAGTAGTGACTGAGGTAAATATTGTTTATGTCTAGAAATGGGCATGCCTCTTTTCTTCTAGGCTTCTAGTGGAGTTATTATAGGCAGGAGTGAGCTGAGTTTGGATTTTGTTGTTGCTATGGTTACCTTTATGGCATCACCTATCTCAGATTTCTCTCATGGTCCCTGACAGTTAGGGTGTGAGCTGGATGCTGGAAGGTTTTTCTCAATGTTCTTGCTTTACCCTCAGCTTTTAGCTTTTTCTGTGTTTCTGTACCTCACAGACAGTCTTTCTTCACATCTTGTCCCTCCTTCAACAATAGAGTGCTATTGCTTGTTTCTAAATGTGTACTAGTTTAGGTGGGGAATTTGCAGGAAGTGGTATTTTCTGTTGCCTGGTCTAGCCTCAGTTATAAGCAGGCCCTATGTCTCTGCATCTGGGGTTCAGGGAAGGAGGGTAGCTCTTCAGTGGTCCTGTCCCTCTTCTGGGGGTAAGAAACCCTTGTAGTCTCAGCATAGGACAATTTCCTGATTCTTTTCCCACCATTCTTTCTTCACCTCTGCCCTTGGGGTGAAAGGGTTTGCTGCTCTTTCCCGAAAGGCTTTAAAACTTTTGTTTCACTTGAGAAAAAGGTTGGCTGCATCTTCCTGTCTTTCTTGCTTAGGTGGCCACTCTTTTCCTTTAGGCCCAAACTAGCAAGAGCAGCTTCCTCTGGTCCCTCACCTTGCCCCCAGTTTTTCTTTTGAGTGCCTAGAGGAGGTATGTGGAAAAGAGCTTGTGTGTGGGTATGAGCTCCTCTTATATCTGCTCCTAGAGATTCTATACTCTAGTGCTGGCCCATACTTGGCTTTTAGCAATTTGTTTAAAAAGTTTAGCTGGGGGCACCTGGGTGGCTCAGTCGGGTTAGCATCTGACTTTGGCTCAGGTCATGATCTCATAGTTTGTGAGTT
>NW_027532003.1:0-3503 GCF_008692635.1 Crocuta crocuta
CCATGGAGGGGGATCATCCAGTAAGTCAGCCCAGACAACGATATATGGAACCTGGTCCCGGTGGCCTGTGCAGGCTCCTTAATTTCAGGCTCTTCAAAAAGTAATTCTATATATTATAGAAGGAAACATGCACATGTACAAACTGACCGTAGATATAACTATGCATGTTATTACCTCCTATGACCTTGGGCATACCACTTCTTTGTAAAATAGTCATCTGTAAAATGTGTATTACTGTAAGGATTAAATGAGCAAATATTTGGAAAGCATTAATAACTGGCACATGCTAAGTAAGTACTTAAGTATTTACTAAACAAATATAAATACATAGCAGTGTAAAACTTGAATTAGACAGAAACTTGCTGGACTACTGCAGTGAGTGTTTACCCGTGGGGAGGTGNATTTATAATTATAAGGTTCAATGAGGGCTTCTATCTCATCTATGATTTTACTTTCAGTTAATTCTAGATAGTAGAAACATGAGTTTTTGTTACAAGTACATTTTATTATTTTAAAAATTAAATGTCAGGAAACACTTTTAACATTACCACTATAAAAGCATGTTGATCTTGGGGCACCTGGGTGGTTCAATCGCCTAAGCATCGGACTTTGGCTCAGGTCATGATCTCACAGTTTGTGAATTTGAGACCCACATCAGGCTCCGTGCTGACACCTCAGAGTCTGGAGCCTGCTTCGGATTCTGTGTCTCATTCTCTCTCTGCCCCTCCCCTACCTGTGCTCTGTCTCTCAAAAATAAACACATGTAAATAAAAAAATTCTAAGTATGTTGGCCTTTAAAAATCAGTGTTATATGATCTTTGTTTTTATAAACCTATACAATTTTATCATTCCTTAATCCTACTCTCGGCCATATATTCTGTAGGTACATGCTAATAATAAAAGATGAATGAATTGTCATAATAATTTACCATTTTATTTTTCTCCATAAGAATTGACCTTAGGAAAAGCTTAATTGGTAGAAAAGATTCTAAAAGATAGTCATTTACCCCACCTGATTTCCTACAAGCACTGAATAATACACTTTGTAACTTGCTTTTTGACATTCACAATGCCAGAACTAATTGCTATTATCTGAGCAGCAACTCAAAATATTGAGGCAAATGAAGGCTCAGTTGTTACATAGATTTGAAGTTTTGAAATTTTTTTAAATGTTTAAATATTACCAAAGAATGGTAATGCCAAGCTCTCATTCATTACTCAATACTCAGCCGGGCAAATTGGAAAAAATACAACAACAATAACAGATGCTGTGGGTGAGTGCAGTGTTCTGCCATTAGTTTGACTTGCGTTTTTCATTTTGAGAATGGGTGAGTCACCCACAGAGAGTTATAAAGTAAAACAAATAAGATTCAAGATTTTAATAAGGCATCACCTTGAGCTCCTCATGTTGACGATAGTTTATCTCTGTCTGGATGCAAGTGTTTATATATGTGAACACTCAAAGACAGAGACCCCAATAAACAGGCATAGTAATAAAATCGCTTTGCAGGAGAAGATTAAATACTGGCTGCTACATGTATGTCTGTGTGTATATCTGTCTATATATATAAATGTTTGTATGTATGTATGTATATATGCCATAGAGTATCATTATTCTATTGAGATACTGAAGGTCAGATATATGTCTCTATCTAATGTCCCTTCTCAGCAGAAGGCTCTGATCCTACTATGATGTCTCTGCCCCTTTGCTTACGGAAGTTGCCTTTTACAAAGGGAATTATTTAATCCATGATCTCAGTCTTTTATTCTGGAGATAATATTTATTTGGTATGCCATAACAATATTATATTCTCAGGTTGCCAAATTCAAAACAGCTAGATGGGTTGTGGGGAATTATTTGTTATTCAAATGATAGTTTTGTCCACATTAGTATAAATCACTGATTTGAATGATTCTTGGTTAACTGATTCATCTGTTTACAGCTACATCAACCAACTATTATATTGCGTTTCAGTATTATGACTAATTCCTGGATAAAACCTACTGAAAAGCAAGACAAATGAACAAATTTAGGTATTGTATCTCTGTTTTGTTTTATATTCCCAATGCTAAGTACTTGTGGTATTTAATTGAAGACTCATGCATTGATTGTAACCTTTGGTAAGTGAAAGTATCTAGATTTCAGAAGTCCTCTGATTAACAACAGGGAGGTATGTTCACCAAATTACCCTCCCATGTATTCGTAGTACTCAAGTCCTAATACTGAGAATAAAAGACTTTATGAATTCTGTTTCTTCCTTTTCTTTGGCTATAGACTCAATATAACTTCTCAAGTTTTGAGTGATTATTTTTCTCCTTGCCCCCTATAAATAAGAAAATCAAGTCCCATTTTTGTCATAAGTTAGATTAATATAATGTAGGATTGGCCTTATTATCAGTAAAGGACATCAGAGATTGGAACGGATTAAGTGTTATAGCAATGAGTAAGAATATATCTTGGCTTATCCAAAGCTAAAATTCTCCTCCCCAGTGTAACTATAGTTGGGATGTGAGACTATGGAAGATTAAAGGACATTTGAGCATTAAGGCTCAAACCAAAATTATGGTCATGTAAGAAGCAGAGAGATGTTTTAGGGAAAATATGAGTATGCTAGAAAATTGATGTCTCTAGTGTTACAGGTTCTTCAAATCAGCTTCTAGCTATGATAGNCACACTACTTGCCCCAAATCAACTGTTTGAGGTGATGAGAAGCAAAAAATAGAAAACCACAGTCCTGTCAGGTGTTAATAGGACAAAAGTTTCTAAGGTCAATTTTGAGACGCACTGAATTGTTTATCCCTTCCTGGAGGGAATGCAGTTGATAACTATAACAATTGTTTTGGCAAAAGGCTTTCATGGACTTCCATATTACATAAAAATGAATTTTTCTCATCTCCAGCTTATTTTAGCTTCTGCTGCATTGAACACCATTGATCATTCCTGTCTTCTCCTTCTCTTCCACACTTCACCTTGTCCTTTCAAAAAGTATCTTCATTGTTTTTTTTTTTCCTTTCTGTTTGCTAAAGAAATACATATTAACTGTTAAACATTATTTAAATATGTAAAATATGAATAAAGTCCCATATTATACTGTTTTATCGACACACAATTAACCCTTTTGTATATCTTCTTACATATATGATAAACTTTGTCCTCTTATCTTCCTCCTCCTAGTTTTAAACCAAAATGGATTTTAAAATTGCTTATTTCATCTAACATTATCAAGGCTACTTCTCCATGTCAATATATAAAGAACGAGTTCCAAAATTTTAACAATTGTATAGTATTCCACTATTTAGAGAAGGTCCAACTAGACAAGCCCATCCATGGACTGCCTTCCAATTATGCTTGTCATTTCAAAAATCACTCTTGCCATTGATATATGTTAAAGTATAGCATGGAATCTTTGTGGCAGACTCTCTGAAGACTGGCTTCCATCAAAATGCCAGCATTCTCATAGTTGTATCTTAGGCTTATGGTAACTCTGCTCAGCTTTATTTGT
>NW_027532003.1:3670-6377 GCF_008692635.1 Crocuta crocuta
ACCTATTTTCTGTTTTCCATAACATTGTCAAAATATCTGATCTGATATTAATGGCACTCTTTCATTTAGCACTAACATGGAGTTATTCAATTTAAATAATCTTACTGTCCTTTCTATAATATCCTTACAAGGAATTGTCTGTTGTTTTGAACACAAGCTCCAATGAATTGTTAAGCTGATTAGTTTTGCATATAGCCATCATCACCTTTGATTTTGATTATTACAGTTACCTACTAACTGATGCCCCTCCTCTGTCTTTTCCCTACTACGGTTTATATTATATTATCAATACAGCATCAAGCTTTCCTTCTAAAACATAAATCTCTTGTTCAAAACCCTCCCTGGCTTTTCATTTCATTCAGAGTAAAGTCCAAGATTCTTATAATTATTTCCAGATATCTGCATGATATAGTCCTCCATTACCTATCTGATTCTACCCCTTTCTTCATGCACTCTGTTCCAACAATACTGATGTACTTTCTACTGCTCTAAGACATACCAAGATTGGCCCCACCTCAAATCTCTGTGCTTGACATTCCCTCCATCTGCACACCCTCTTCTCTGATATAGCTGCATGGTTCACTGTGTCACTTCCTTAAATCTCAACTGAAATGTTAACTTTTTGACCAGGTTCTCACTAACTTTATTTAAAATTGCATCTCACCCAGAATTCCTAACCCTACTCTCTCTCCTGGAATAGAATAGAAAGGCCAGATATAAATCCATACATATGGCCAATTAATTTATGACAAAGGAACTAGGAATGTACAATGTGGAAAGGACAGTTTCATCAGTAAATGGTACTGAAAAAAAGTGGACAGCCACCTACAAAAGAATGAAACTGGACCACTATCTTACACCACACACAGCAATCTATTCAAAATGGGTTAAAGAGTCTACATCAAAATAAAAGACCTCTGCACTGCAACGTGAAACCATCAACAAAATGAAAAGCCAGGCTATGGAATGGGAGAAAATATTTGCAAATCATGTATCTGCTAAGAGGTTAATATCCAAAATATATAAAGAGTTCACACAACTCAATAGCAAAAATCTGATTAAAAAATGGTCAGAGAATCTGAACATAATTTCCCCAAAGAAGACCTACAGATGGCCAACAGATACATGAAAAGATGCTCAACATAGCTAATAATCAGGTACATAAATGCAATCAAAACCACAATGAGGTATCCCTTCACATCTGTTAGAATAGCTATTATCAAAAAGCAAGCAAGCAAGCAAGCAAACAAACAAACAAGAAATAACCAGGGTCAGCAAGGATGTAGAGAAAAGTGAACCTTTATGTACTGTTGGTGGGAATGTAAATTGGTGCTGCCACTATGGAGAACAATATGGGGGTTCCTCAAAGAATTAAAAACAAAATTACCATATGATCCAGCAATTCCACTCTGGATATTTATCCAAAGGAAATGAAAGGGTTGATTCGAAAAGGCACCCCCATGTTCATCACAGCGTTATTTATAGTAACCAAGACACAGAAACAAGGTAAGTGTTCATCAAGGAATGATTGGATAAAGAAAATGTGGTATATATATGCACAATGGAATACCATTCAGCCATAAAAAGGAGATCCCACCATTTACAACATGGATGGTATTATGCTAAGTGAAGTCAGTCAGCCAGAGAAAGACAAATACCATATGACTGCACTTATAGGTGGAATCTAAAAAAATGTGCTCATAGAAACAAAGAATAGACTGATAGTTGTCAGAGGTACGGGGGATGGGGGTTGGTTAAATAGGTAAAGGCAGTCAAAAGGTACAAACTTCCAGTTATAAAACAAATAAGTCCTAGGGATGTAATGTATATCATGATGAATATAGTTAAAAATAATGTATTGTATATTTGAAAGTTGCTAAGCAAGTAATCTTAAAAGTTCTCATTACAAAAAAAATTTTAACTATTGATGGGTGTTAACTAAACTTGGTAATCATTTCACAGTATACATAAAAAATTGAATCATGTACATCTGAAACTAATATAATGTCAATTATATCTCAAAAACATATTAAAATTACATCTCCCCCAGAATTCCTATCATGTATTCTCTCTTACCCTTATTTTATTAGTATTGGTAACCATATGACATACCATGAATTTACTAGTTTGTATGTTTATTGTCTCTTTCTTTCTCAATGGATGGCAAATCTTATGAGGGCATGACTTGATTGTCTTATTCACCATAGTATCTCTAGCACCTGGAACAGTGCCAGGTATATAGTAAGCATTCAAGAAATATTTGCTGAACAATAAGTAAAAATAGAGGGGCGCCTGGGTGGCTCAGTCGGTTAAGTGTCCGACTTTGGCTCAGGTCATGATCTCACAGTTTCGTGGGTTTGAGCCCTGCGTCGGGCTCTGTGCTGACAGCCAGCTCAGAGCCTGGAGCCTGTTTCAGATTCTGTGTCTCCTTCTCTCTCTGACCCTCCCCCAGTCGTGCTCTGTCTCTCTCTGTCTCAAAAATAAATAAAACAAAAAAATTTTTTTAAAGTAAAAATAGAAAAGTATTGATGTTTCATATCTTAATTTAAAAACTGAACACCTTACTACATTATTTCATTGTTTCAGTTGGCTCTTTTGGATGATGTTTTTACAGTCACATCATCTGCAAGTAATTATAACTACTTTCTCTTCTCCAATATTTATACCTTTTATTTTTCTATCTTTTCTAATTACTTTGTCTAGAACT
>NW_027532003.1:6382-7009 GCF_008692635.1 Crocuta crocuta
TATCTAGAACTTTTATAATAATATTAAATAATGATGGTGGTTTTTAGAATCCTTGTTTCATTCCTTACTTTCGTGGGAATTCCTCTGATATTGTGTAATTTGAGAGGATTCTGGTTGAGGTTGGAAACAACACAAACACAGACACACATTCACAGACACACACACACACACACACAGATACCATATGAAGAATATATTAACTCATACTTTATGAAAGATTTTTATCAAAAATTTTAGCATGGTTTTATTATTTATTGGAATATATTAGCATGAGCATGTGTCTTCTTACTTGACCTATTAATAATATATATTACAAACATAGATTTCTTAATAGCAAACACTCTGCATTCCAGGATCTAGCTTCACTTTGCCATGGGATGGTTTCCTTTTAATGCACTGATGGATTATATTCAGTGGTTTTTTTTTTTTAAAGATAACTTGCATTTGTCTTTCTATATGTGTAAAACAGGTCTCTTTTAATTTTTTGTAATTTTAGTCAAGTTTGTTTTAATATTATGTTGACCTCATATAGAAAAGAGTAAACTTTACTCTATGCTCTGAATTGGCTCAAAATGAAGTATTCCCTGACAATGTGAAGTAATTTATTTATGATACCATCAAGCCTGA
>NW_027532003.1:7146-10820 GCF_008692635.1 Crocuta crocuta
TTTCCTAGAGGAAATGGCAGATTTAAAAAAGATAACCTTCACAATTTTTTAAGGTTAATGGTTTTTTCTGGTTTCTTATTTCTTCTTGGAAAAAGTTGTTATTTTTGTCTTCTGATAATTTTCACTCAGATCTCACATTTACCTGCCTAACAAATAAATCTGTGCCTGTGATTATTTCTTCTTTCTCTCTTCTAATTCTTTGTATTTGTGTTCTTGTGATTGTGATGCTGAGGAAAGAAGCATCCTCCATTGGACACTTCCTTTGTCCTTTGGCAGCCCAAGAAAACTGGCAGAAACCTGCACGTGTGGCACTGAGGCAGGAACTCACACACAAGCTACTAGCAGCTGGTAATGAGGTGATACTTCACCTCTGTGAGGCTGCCAGGGCTTAAGAATGGCTGTCAGAGATGCCTGTGCCAGGAAGCTGTTGGGAATGCTGGAAATATCTCAGACCAATAGGTTAACTGGTCCAGAAATCACTGTTAAGTCCTGCTTTATAAATAAGGTCTGACTTCTCATTCTCCAAGAAGATACCAGCAGTTGACCAATGAAATAGCTTAATTAGTGGACCAATGAGAAGTCCTAGGTAAGTATTTAGGGAGAATATCTGGGAGAAAAACTGCCCTTTGTTACTGGGGTTAAGACTCAGAAATTATTATAATTTTAGTATTAAAGAAATATTTGGCTGTCTCAGGCTGATGAGGTGATGGCATTTGAGTAAAATAACCCTCTTCTGTTATTTATATTCCCCCACCTCTATTTTTTTTCTCCATTGCTTTTTAGGATCCTTGATAGGTTTTTCTATTCTACTTGCTTCCTAAAGGGAAAATTTCCCAACATTTCCTACCACTCACCTTCCAGCAGTGAGAAATCTCATTCTGGGATATATAGCCAGTTCTTTACTGGGTATGTTCTTCTGATGTCAGATAAGCACCTCAAATTCAACATGTCCCCAACTGAGTTGATCACCCTCCACATATATCCTCTGAGCCTATATTCCCTATATTTATTTGTTGTCCCTATTCATTCACATTCAAGCCAGAGCCTTAAAGTCCACCTATATTCTTTGGATTTCTTCACTCTCCACGTGAAATACAAAATACTTTTCATTTTATTTTTCCCTCACTTTTTAAATAACTTCCTCCCTCTCCGCACTTACCTCAAATATTCTAGCTCAGGTTCTCATCATCTCTTTCTTGGATTTTCTTTAGTGACATGTGATGCATTGAATACAAGTGAAACAAGGGTGCAATAAACCAAAGAACCCTACTAGGTCCAGCTAAAAGTCTAAGGAAAACAGATCTTTATAATCCATCTCCAGATATGTGAGCCTGAACTGTAGGTGTTCTTGGTCTTTGGTTTGACACTATTTTTATTGTTTGCCCTCACTTCCCCATTTTCTTTTTTTTAATGTTTTTACTTAAATGTTTTTTTAATGTTTTACTTTTTACTCTCTCAGAAGAGAGAGAGAGAGACAGCATGAGCAGGGGAGGGTCAGATAGAGAAGGAGATACAGAATCGGAAGCAGGCTCCAGGCTCTGAGCTAGCCGTCAGCACAGAGCCCGACGAGGGGCTTGAACTCACGAGCTGTGTGATCATGTCCTGAGCCAAAGTCAGACACTTAACTTACTGAGCCACCCAGGCGTCCCTCCATATTCCTGATCTCTGTTTCAGAACGTACTTAGTACTCTGATTGTCAAAGAGCAAAGAGTTTGATGAAACATAGTTGGCAAGGGTATGGTGAAGTAGGCATGCACACATTATTTATAGGAGGTTAAGTTGATAGGACCTCTTTGGACGGTAACTTGGTAATGGCTATTAAATATAAAATTGATCCAGCAATTCCATTTCTAGGAATTTATCCTGCAGATATACTTACACATGTGCACAAAAATGTATGCACCTAAGTAATCACTGCAGAATAGTTTATAGTTACAGAAAATAAGAACCAATAGACATGCTCATTAAAGGTATAAAGTATGTGCCAATCATACAAGGGATCACTATATAATTAAAATTAATTAGGTAGATATGTATAAGAAACAATCTCTAAGATTTTGTGATAAAACGGCACATTTATATAAAAATTGCATACACACACATATATGTTTATATATGTATCGACTATCTCTAAATGGATACAAACACAAAACGTTCTGCTTGTGATCTATGGGCAGGAGATCAGGGATCCTAGGGTATGAGACTTACTTTTCACCTTACACTTTTTATACAGTTTGACTTGTTTTGTCATGTGCATGGTTACTTAATTTAAATAAAACAAAACTAAATACCAAGTCTTGATGGATATAGTTGAAAATACTGGGAATATGTGCATATGTAAAATGGTATACACATGTGCCTTTTTTTCACATGGGAAGTAACACAAAGACATACACAAATACACAGTATATGTGAGTAGACAGCTGTGAACACAACGTGTACTTTTTTGGGAAATAAAGTTTGTTAAATCATCTTAAAAACATAAGATAGTCTCTTTTGCCCTGCTGGTGGGAATACAAACTGGTGTAGCCACTCTGGAAAACAGAATGGAGGTTCCTCAAGCAATTAAAAGTAGAGCTACCCTACATCTGAGCAATTGCACTACTAGGTATTTATCCAAGGGATACAGGTATGCTGTTTCGAAGGGACACATGCTCTCCAATGTTTATAGCAGCACTACCAACAATAGCCAAAGTATGGAAAGAGACCAAAGGTACATTGATGGATGAATGGATAAAGAAGATGTGGTATATATATACAATGGAGTATCACTCACTCAGCAATCAAAAAGAATGAAATCTTGCTATTTGCAACTACGTGGATGGAAGTAGAAGATATTATGCTAAGCGAAGTCAGTCAGAGAAAGACAAATATCGTATGACTTGACTCATATGAGGACTTTAAGATACAAAACAGATGAACATAAGGGAAGGGAAGCAAAAATAATATAAAAACAGGGAGGGGGACAAAAACATAAGAGACTCTTAAATATGGAGAACAAACAGAGGGTTACTGGAGGGGGTGTGGGAGGAGGGATGGGTAAGGGGCATTATGGAATCTACTCTTGAAATCATTGTTACACTATATGCTAACTAACTTGGAGGTAAATTTAAAACAATTAATTAAATAAAAATAAAAATTAAAAAATCCAAACACACACACGCACAAATAAGATACCTAACTGTCTCAACCGATAGCGACTATATTGTGATAAGGTATTCAAGATGTTATTTCATCTTTTAACTCATGTTAGTAGCATAAGTTTGCTTTTCAAAAACAAATATACAGAGTATTGTGTGCACAGCTGATGTTTCAGCTTCAGTTGGTCTCTTGGAAGATTTTGAGTTGATAAATATATTCCTAGAAGACATTTAAGAAAAAATAACGNNTATGTAATCACTATTAAAAAATTATCCATGTATACAATAAAAAATTGTCAACATCTACATTGAGCACAACAGCTGGCCTTTCTCTGTGAATGGCTGCCTGTATAGTGTTACCGAAACTTTAAAGAAATTTTTACCCCAAAAAGTACTTCCCTGATTGTTCAGCCATGTATAGGCCAGTTCTGATTAGCTATAGAAATCTGTAGTATAAATGTTATCCAGGAAAGCAAGCTGTAATATAGCAGCTTTAAACAAGAAGGCTGAGGGCCTGGGAAAATAAAAATCAAA
>NW_027532003.1:10826-14192 GCF_008692635.1 Crocuta crocuta
ACTGAAATATTTCTTGACTAAGAAAACATATTTTTAAATATTTTATGTACCAAAAATTTACAAACAAACAACCGGGTTCCAAAATCCAAATGAAATGGGCCCCAAATCGCAGCAATCCAGATCTTAAAATGTATTCTCTAGAGCAGGGCTATATACCTGCTGTGTTATATATACGATGGGTAGTTCCTCCAACCAGCCCCAAAGATAGTTTTTAGCATACATTTCCCCAAAATACCATATATCTGAAATGTGTAGAAGACCTGAACATACTGTTGGAATTTTGGTTAAAAAAGTACCAAACTGTAGTGGGAACCACCTCTAGAACAGCCTAAAGAAAGAGCATATCACTCAGAGAACACAATTAAAGATCAGACAAAATTCTTTGTAAGAGAAAGCAAAAAACATGGTGGTGTTTGGAGAGGTACAGAAAAATCTTAAAGCCAACTTTTGATTGCCCAAAGATCAGTTTTGTTTTCTCTCTCTCTCTTTGCCAGGTAAGCACAGGTTAGTTGGGCACTTTCAATCTGGAAGACAAATGCCACACTGAAGTAAAAAGCACAAAACACAGCGTGAAGAAGAGAGTGAGAGGGGACTGGAAGGTAACCTGGGCACTTTGAGAACCAGGCCATCCTTAGCTCCAGAGGCCTGCGTAGTTCCCGTGAAGGCCTGAAGGGAGAGGCCCTCCAGCCACGAAGAGTTTCATCTCAGGCCAGTTGTAGCAGTGAGTGTAGAGCGCGTTGGGGAAATCGTCGATATGATCGAAGTAGTTCACCCACAAGTCATTGTGATTGAGCCAGCCTCTGCCACAGGTGAGCTTGAGCTTTCTTCCTGAGGGCCCAGGACAGGAGTCCGAGCTGGCTGAGGCCCTCTCCTCCAGGAACTTCTGGGCACGGATGTCATAGAAGAGCAGGGAGCCATGGCCCGTGCCCACGGTGATGATGTACTGGTAGAAACTCAGCGAGCGCACGCCGGTGCCGCCCTCTCTGGAGCACAGCGGCCGGATATTCTGCTGGCGTTGCCGCGGATCTAGGAAGGAGACATGGGACTGGGAGCCCACCGCGTACAGGGAGAACTCTTCGCAGTAGGTCAGGCACACATTGTCATGGCAGTAGGGCAGCCTGATGGACAGCAGCCTGGACAGAGTGCTCCGGGCTTTCCACAGGTGGAAGTAGCCGTCCAGTGACACAGCTCCGAGCTCCTGGTTCTTGCCGCTGAAGGCCAAGGCCCGCACCTTGCGGTTACTGGGGCTGGTGCTGGACCTGGGGATGGTCTCCATGTCCCTGGGACGGATGTGGGTGTACACAGGAAGCCCCGCATCATTGTGCCAGGCGATGCTGCCACTGAACATGTCGGGGTCCATTCGCCACAGAGCCACAGTGCCGTCGCGGGAGCCGCTCACAACCACTGTATCGCTCATCCAGGCGATGGTAAAGATCCAGTCCTTATGGCCGTGGCGGTCGCCCAGGCACACGGGGTCTAGGGTGGGCAGCTGGTAGACGGCCAGGCTGTTGGGGTTCTCTCCTCCGGTGGCCAGAAGCGTCTTGGAGGGATTCAGCTCGATGGCGTGGATGCCGCAGCTTGGCTGGGCCCGGCCCAACCAGGACCCCCGGTCCCGCATCAGAGGGATGCGCGTGATCTGCCCCGAGTGCACGTCCACCACGAAGAGGGTGTTACACTTGGTGCCGCACACTACCTGCCTGGCATTCAGCCACTGCGACGCGAACACCTTGTTGAGGGTGCCCAGGGCCAGCTCGCGCTCCCGCAGCAGTTCGGGCAGCTTCTGCACCGCGTAGCCCCGCAGTTCGCCCTTGGAGCCAGACAGCCAGGTGCCGCCCCGCGCGCCCACCTCGCGGTCCTTCAGGTAGTGTACCAGCGAGCGCCGCGNCAACTAGCCTTCTTAAAATCCCCACTTAAATAAAATCTGAAAGCTAAAATAAAGTATGAAGCTAGACAGAGCTCTAAGGATTATGTGTCGAAGAAACAAACGTGTGCTTAGTACAATCCTGGAGACCCTTTGCTGCAAAGACAATGAGGATGTTTAGCAGAGGCAGAGAGACCCTCCCCCTTAGGTCTGTACTTGCAGCTCACCTGTCTCAGCCGGTCCGCTGGGAGTCTGTTATAAATTTCAACCAGTTTTTGTCTTTATTCTCAAATTAAGCCCCTCAGTTCCTGAACCAGAGTCGCTGGGAGGATGTGTTCCAAATGTAGTTGCCTAGGCCCAACTTCCTGCCAGGGGTGGAGTCAGGACCCCGTGATCCAGGGCAGCCTCCAGAACCTCGATGACTGCGTTGAAGGTGGGGTTGGGCGCTGGGGAAAAGATGAGAGTGTTCCTCCATGATGTTGAGTTATCTTGAGCCACAGGGTGGAACAGTGGAATGGAGTGGAAGAGGTCCAGAAGAGGGATACCTCTCCCTGCTCCAGAAAGGAAAGCTTCAGTCCCTACTGTCAGTCCCAGGAGGAGTCCCAGGTGCCTGAACAAAGACTTGTCTTCCATGAGAGGTCCCCTGAGGCATCTGGGCAGGGATGTACGGATTTCCATACGTACAGATGGTGAAGAACTTTCCAGACGGAGGTAACCACATAGACACAATGGTGGAGTGTTGAGTGTTCAGACTGGGTTTAGCATTCTCAGGATTTGGATGCTGCATATCTGGCTTTGCAGCTTCAGAGCAACATATTTGGTTGGCAAGCCTATATTTAAACATGCTCCATTACACAGTGACAGAGTGGCTGGTGTCTGAAACCAGCTCGGCAGATACTCCAGTCCTCCTCTCCAAAACCTTGTTTGCTGTGTGGGTGCATGTAGGAACATGAATTACCTTTTTTGACCGAGGGAGACCATGGAAGTTACTTTGTTGTTGCTTTTCTTACCCCTTTCCCAGCCCTTTTTGCACCCTCACCTCAAATGCACAAACTCCAAGTACAAAAACCACATGCCCTTTGCACCATTTCCATCCAGCTGTTGCATCCCAGTAACCACAGCTCCCCCTTATTCCTCCCTATGTTTAATACCCTATCCAGAGGCTGAGGGTGGTGGACAGGGTGTGACTTGACAACGAAAAAAATGTTGACAACTTCATAATTAGAACTGACATTACTAAAGAATAAATGATGACAGATTCCTTTAACATAATCTACAATAATGTTTGTGTGTTTTTTAAATTCCACCTCAGTAAAATGGATACTATATAGTATGAATTCATAGCATACTTTTTACTGTTGTGATAGAACAAAATAGGCTGAACATTTTGGGAGATCGATAAACATCGGTACAGATTGCTAGATATAGATATATTTCAATTGTAAACATAATTCCTATAACAATTACTATTTATTGAGGCCTATTTGTGTCATTGG
The DNA here is from genome assembly GCF_008692635.1 of Crocuta crocuta. Lineage (NCBI taxonomy): Eukaryota > Metazoa > Chordata > Mammalia > Carnivora > Hyaenidae > Crocuta > Crocuta crocuta. Next base: position 14,184 of record NW_027532003.1, read on the forward strand.
TTGGAGGAC
>NW_027532003.1:14269-16259 GCF_008692635.1 Crocuta crocuta
AGCACTGTGCTAAATACTTCAAATGTACATTCAGCTTCACAAAAACTTTGTGAGGTAGGTTCTATTTTTATAACCATATTTTAAAATGAGGGTACGGGGTCCTAGAAGGACTAATGACTCCCCTATGGTCATGCAGTTAGTAAATGGTAAAGTCATGTTGTGACTCTGTGTCTGACTCCAAAGCTTGTAAGACTAACAACTGCTCTATATTATTCAATAAATACAATTTTTCCATTTCCATCTCTTTAAAAACCATGTAAACTACCCCATGATGGAAATTTTACAGATGTTACAATCTCGTGCACTTATGAAACATAGCCAGAATTCCTAAAATAAATGAATAAACCTTGAATCAACTTATGTACAACACTCCATATGATACATAAAAGCAAAAATAGGACATAGAATACAATACATGAAATGCATTTCATTTATGTCTACACTTTCAAATTTCTCAGAGTTTTTTATTTAAAGATGTAAGGCTTACAGACCAAAGTCAAGTGATATTGAGAGATTTAGAGTGCTGTATATCAGCTTGCAAATTTGAGCCTTTATTTGTATCTGATTGCTTCCATTTTAAAGGAAAACACAATGTTTGCTAATTGTGCACCATACATTTATAGTTAAAGTAGTAGATTCAATGGCATGGTAACAAAATTTCAGTTGTTTGCATAGCCTTCTGAGTGTGAAGGTCTCCATTAGGTACTTTTGTTACCTATGAGGGCTTATGTGTATGAATGTAAACATCTTGTCAGTCATTACTAATCTATTTCTGTATTTATCACTGCTTTTTGCTACTAACATAACCCTGGATAAATTTGTGTTAGCCTTGGCTATCTTCTCTAAACAAGAATCCCCTCCATTGGATGAAGTTCTATGTGAGTGGTTTCAGACCATTGTCTCATCCTGTTCTCTAGTTACTTCATATGTTTATATGCTATTTTCTTAATCAGATTGTAAAGATCACAAGAGGTTACAAAACATTTCTTACTTCATTCACACCACCACATAATTCTAGGTTTGCACTAAATGGTTTATAAAGCTTGTGATTGGGGAGCACCTAGGTGGTTCAGTTGGTTGAGTGGCTGACTCTAGATTTCAGCTCAGGTCATGATCCCAGGGTCATGAGATTGAGCCCCACATTGGGCTCCACACTGAGTGTGAGGCCTGCTTAAGACTCTCTTTCTCTCTCTGTCTCTCTCTGTTTCTCTTTCTCTGTCCCTCTCCCCCACTCATGCTCTCTCTCTAAAATAAAAATAGAAAACAATAAAGAGGTAAAGCAAGGCTGTCCTTAACAGTATTTTTTTGACATCTTCTCTACATTTGTATGTATAGCCCTTGCATTATCTTTTCAACAAATATAAAACACCAAAAAATGAAATATAGTTAATTGGGCTTACTTAAAAATAATATATGATAATGATACCCTGTTATTTATAATAGACATAAGTGTTCTTGAATTATTAAATTGAATAAATTTTCACTTAATCTCTAATTATAATACAGTCCTACAATTTCAAGCTGTGGCCTTGTCAAGTCTCCTAAGATAAGCAGCTGTGAACCTGGTTTATAGTCAGATGAGAGGCTTCCTCTAAACCTCATGATGCAGAAACTGGTAGAGATGACTCAGCAGGCTATGTTTCTCCTACAAAAGCACTACTAAAAGGCATATTATGTCAGATGGGGGAATAAAGGGAAGATTTTTTGCATTATTTCATTTACTAGAAACAGAATCCTAGGGAAGGAGGTAATTTTCATTCTACGACCTCTTCTTTGCCCTTTCCCTTTCCATCTTCTCCAGGAGGAAGGAATGTGTCAGAGCCCAAACTGGAGCTTTGTTTAATGAGAGGGCAGATTCAGTGCTGTTTGTTTTATGGGAGGCATAACAGTGTAGTGGTCACAGCAGTGGACTTCAGAGCCACATAATTCGGTTTCAATTCTGGTTCTATGGTTTGCTGTCCTTGGAACTGGGTCAGTTGGTATACTCTCT
>NW_027532003.1:16322-22293 GCF_008692635.1 Crocuta crocuta
GTATACTCTCTTTGTATTTATTCACTTATCTATAAACATGAGATGATAATAGCACCTGTGTCCTGGGGTTGTTTTGATGATTAAATGAGGATAGATAGATAAATATATACATGTATACATGTATATATATATACATGTATACATGTATATATACATATATATATACATGTATACATGTATATATATATGTATATATACATGTATACATNACAACTTGGCCATGGTAATAAGGATTTTTGATTGTACACTGCAATATAATGTATACTTATTCACCATTACCAAAGTCTAGTACATGCAAGGATAAAATATTAGTAGATCTACATTCTTGTCTACTCAATACAGCTCATCAATCTCTGTTATCTTTCCAATCTATAGATAAATATTTATATTGGAAAAATGTATAATAGGAACAACTTTATAGTGTGCTAGTAGTGTTGTGCCCGATTCGCTAGTCCCTTGAGACCCCCAAGGAGCCGACACCAATGCAAGTACATAAGGGTCTTTATTAAAAGCTCAAGCAGGGGCTCACCCATCTACAGGCGCAACGGCAGCAAGGTGAAGCAAAGAACAATAGCGAACAGGGTTTTTAAGGAGTAAGGGATGGAGGTGTTACATTACATATAGCATCATCACATAAGCACCAATTACAATTGTACAGCAGCACCCATGGTACCAGTTTTGACGATTCAGTATCTGTGAGGTGTTCATTACTTTTGGTAGGACCCAGTCATGACTTTTGAGAATCCTTTGAAAATGACCAATTATGAAGTGAGTTCAAAGGGCCCACGTGGGGTTCAGGCAAGCGGTGAGAAATTGGCTAGTTTGTATAAAATAACTGCAGTTCCCAGCCTTGACTCAGACCATAGGAATGTTTTTTTGATTAGCTGAACTGAGGGCGGTCTGAGGATGGCTTTAGCCTTTAACAATCTGAGGCTTTTCCTGGAACTGGGACTGGGGCTACGTGCAGCCCGAGGTTGCTCTTAACGGAGGACTTAATTTTAGGCTCTTCAGTAGATTATCAAGGGATAGTTTGTAAGGTTTTATTCTGTGAACCAGCCAGATTGGGGGTTCTACTGTAAATAGATATCAATATAAACATGCACCCCTGAACAGAGAATAGATTTTCATTTGGATTTAGGGCTTTTCCCACCTGTTAATAGTAGTTGAATTGGACAGAAGTGACTGAAGAAAAATATATGTATTATGCTCTAATATTAGATAAAGTACATAAAAGAAGACCTGAATGAGATTATGCCTATGAATTCCATTGATAAACAATTCTATTCCATGCTCTGTAGTGTCTTAACTGGATATAGATACCAAGTTATTATTTTTCCTAACTTAGACAGCAACTTACTCCTAGCTTCAACTCCACCTTATATGCCAATTTCTTCTAATTTTTTATCTTCATCCCATACCAAAATATCCAACTTCCTACTTGACGTTTGGAATATCAAAGCAGAATGTCACATTCAGCATATATAAACTCAAGATCTCGATTTTGACCCCCCAAACACCTGATCTTTTATTGCTTCTTGTCTTAATGAATGGCACTAACATCCACCCAGCTGTGTAAACTAGAGTCCTAAGAACTATTCTTCACACACAATGCTTTCTTATATTCAGATCTAGTATCCATCTCATAACATTTTTCAAATCCACTCAATTCTTGCCCTCTCCATTATTACCACCTTTTCCTAAACTGCTATTCTGTCTTGACTAGACAACTGAAAAAGCTTCCTAACTGATTTTCTTGCCACCATTTTGGCTTTCCTCCATTCAGTTTTCCACACTGCAGCCAGAGTGATGTTTCCAAAATGGCCTGTATAGACTTAGGCAAACCAATACAGACCCAAATCCTTAATGCAACCTTTAAGGCATGATATGACCTATGTTCTCCAGCCACATTTCTACCTTTTCATTACTTTTTCTGCTCCAGACAAACTGGCCCCTTTAAATTTCTGCATGATATTACATAACTTCATGTCTCAGATCCTTTTTTGCATGTTGTTTTCTNGAACAGGGTTTTTAAGGAGTAAGGGATGGAGGTGTTACATTACATATAGCATCATCACATAAGCACCAATTACAATTGTACAGCAGCACCCATGGTACCAGTTTTGACGATTCAGTATCTGTGAGGTGTTCATTACTTTTGGTAGGACCCAGTCATGACTTTTGAGAATCCTTTGAAAATGACCAATTATGAAGTGAGTTCAAAGGGCCCACGTGGGGTTCAGGCAAGCGGTGAGAAATTGGCTAGTTTGTATAAAATAACTGCAGTTCCCAGCCTTGACTCAGACCATAGGAATGTTTTTTTGATTAGCTGAACTGAGGGCGGTCTGAGGATGGCTTTAGCCTTTAACAATCTGAGGCTTTTCCTGGAACTGGGACTGGGGCTACGTGCAGCCCGAGGTTGCTCTTAACGGAGGACTTAATTTTAGGCTCTTCAGTAGATTATCAAGGGATAGTTTGTAAGGTTTTATTCTGTGAACCAGCCAGATTGGGGGTTCTACTGTAAATAGATATCAATATAAACATGCACCCCTGAACAGAGAATAGATTTTCATTTGGATTTAGGGCTTTTCCCACCTGTTAATAGTAGTTGAATTGGACAGAAGTGACTGAAGAAAAATATATGTATTATGCTCTAATATTAGATAAAGTACATAAAAGAAGACCTGAATGAGATTATGCCTATGAATTCCATTGATAAACAATTCTATTCCATGCTCTGTAGTGTCTTAACTGGATATAGATACCAAGTTATTATTTTTCCTAACTTAGACAGCAACTTACTCCTAGCTTCAACTCCACCTTATATGCCAATTTCTTCTAATTTTTTATCTTCATCCCATACCAAAATATCCAACTTCCTACTTGACGTTTGGAATATCAAAGCAGAATGTCACATTCAGCATATATAAACTCAAGATCTCGATTTTGACCCCCCAAACACCTGATCTTTTATTGCTTCTTGTCTTAATGAATGGCACTAACATCCACCCAGCTGTGTAAACTAGAGTCCTAAGAACTATTCTTCACACACAATGCTTTCTTATATTCAGATCTAGTATCCATCTCATAACATTTTTCAAATCCACTCAATTCTTGCCCTCTCCATTATTACCACCTTTTCCTAAACTGCTATTCTGTCTTGACTAGACAACTGAAAAAGCTTCCTAACTGATTTTCTTGCCACCATTTTGGCTTTCCTCCATTCAGTTTTCCACACTGCAGCCAGAGTGATGTTTCCAAAATGGCCTGTATAGACTTAGGCAAACCAATACAGACCCAAATCCTTAATGCAACCTTTAAGGCATGATATGACCTATGTTCTCCAGCCACATTTCTACCTTTTCATTACTTTTTCTGCTCCAGACAAACTGGCCCCTTTAAATTTCTGCATGATATTACATAACTTCATGTCTCAGATCCTTTTTTGCATGTTGTTTTCTGTGCCTGGAATGCTTTCTGCCTGCAAGTCTTCCCACCTTTTATCCTCCACAGGTCACTTACCTTGCTAACTCCTTACCTTTCAGATTTTAGTTAAGGTGTCACTTTCTTAGGGTAACACTTTTGACTCCTCAGACTAGGTCAGGTCTATTATACATAGAAATCCCCTCTACTTTACTTTAATGGCATTTGCCACAGGTGAAATTGCATGGTTATTTCTATGACTCTTTAATATCCTTATCTGCCAAAAGATTAAACAAAAACTCCATAAGGGCAGAAGCAGTATCCACTGTGCTCACTACTGTATCTCTGGTGTCTAGCATGTCATGAAAACAATCAATATTTGTTGAATAATGATGACTGAAATTTTAGAGACCCTAGATCTCTTTTTAACAGGTACATCAGAACCCAACCCGTCATGCTATTTGATCGACCACCTCGAATTTAACACAGCTTGGAGGGAAGAACTTTTGCTACCTTCAAGGAATATCTCAAAGATTACCTCCACTGTGATAACCTCTTTGACTCTGCCAAATAGGTTTAAGGGCATATTCTTTTGTACAATAAGTACATACTTCCCTAATGGCAGTTAACATTCTTCATTGCAGGGGGTCACTTATCTCATTCTAAAATAAGTCCAAACTCCTTTGAAAAAGACATATTTTTAAAAACATATTTGGACTCCCAGGACCTAACACAGTACCTGGCATATAGATGGCCCATATGCACGTGATAAACCAATGAACAAATGAATTCGGGTTTTATCCAAACCCTTTCTCATAAAATATGATAACATTCTGAAGCCTGATTCATGTACTTTCAATTTTAATCTTGAATTATCTCAAGCCACCAAAAGACTGGATCACAGGATTGTGTTAGCTAAGTATTTGCTGAATCAGTTTCAGTCATTTGCACTTTAATATTATGCTTTAGGCAGTTATCAAAGGTCATTAAAAAATAGCCAAACAGTTATATGTATATCTCTTCTACATTTATTGTAAGTCTGTTATGAAGAGGACTGTTTATCATATTGCTTAATGTCTCTTTTATACAATGTCACACAGAAAGTTAATTTTGTAATTTACTGCTAAAAGCTTTTATCTCTGTGAAATTATTTCTGACCATAAGAAATATATACGATTGCAGACTATGAAGTCAGACAGTTCTTGATTTGAATCTTGGCTCCACAAGGGAGTTTAGTTTTGTGACACTGGACAAGATAGTTTTTCCGATCTTAGTAACTTTTTTGGTACAATGAGGATATCACCTATTCTCTGTGATCATACTGAAGATAGATATCATGTCAAAGCACCTAGCAAAGTTTCTGGCGCATAATATGTGTTCAGTATATGGTAAAAATAATTTACTTTTTTCTCTTGGCTAGTAGAAAGCACAAAGACAATGTGATATTTAATCATAGCAACTATATCAACTTTTCCACTTTTTCTCCTTCTTTATCCTGATTTAGATAATTTTAATTTTCTTCTTTTTAAATTCAGTTTTAATTTTAATTCCAGTATACTAACATACATTGTTACATTAGTTTCAAGTATACAATATACAATTCAAGGATTCTATAGATTGTTCAGTGCTCATCATGGTAAGTGTACTCTTTAATCCCTATCACCTATTTCCCCCATCCCCCCACACACCTTCCATCTGGTAACCATCAGTTTGTTCTCTATAATTAAAAGTCTACTTTTTGGTTTTTCTGGTTTTTTTCTTTGTTTGATATCATAGATACCACATACTAATGAAATTATATGGTATTTGTCTTTCTCTGACTGACTTATTTCACTTAGCATTATAGTCTCTAGTTCTATCCACGTTGTTGCAAGTAGCAAGATTTCATTCTTTTTATGGCTGAATAATATTCCATTGTATATGTATTCTACATTTCCTTTATCTATTCATCTATTGTTTTGAATTTTATTCTTAAAAGCTACCTCAATTAAAAATGGGATAAAGTGATATAAAATACATAAATTTATTATTACTTATGAACCCTGAGCCGCAGAAATCACCATTAGTTAGAAACTCTTAAGGTTATAATTATCATATACTGATGTACAGTAGAAATGTTGAGGTTTAAGGGACAGGGAAGAAAACCTCAATATTTCTACAAGTCTTCCCCTCTTTAGGTACCACAATATCATAAATACCACCATTAGGGTTCCTCTCCTGGCAGGACTTGAAATGTAAATACATGACTATACATTAAAGTATTATTGACTTATCATCAATATTAATAGGATCAGTATTAAAGAAAGGATTGCCTGGAAGTAAAGGACATGAAGAAAAAAAGCAATAGAAGGAAAAGAAAATGGTTAAAATATTTTAGGAAGAAAAAATCACAGAAACTGAGAGAATACCATAGAATATTGATTTTGCTTATCCTAATTTGCTTCCAGTTGACCTTATAATACTATTCTTTGGTATATAACTTAAAGATGAAACAATCACTTTACAATATGTCATCTAACTAAAAATACACTTTGTACAAATTGCACTGGAA
>NW_027532003.1:22328-31324 GCF_008692635.1 Crocuta crocuta
AAATAAACATTGTACAATATGCACTGGAATTCATCATAGATATCTTTGTGAAAAGAATGGGGAAAAGTGGGCAAGATGATAAGTCAAAAAGGTAGAGTGAAACAGGAATGATTAATGATTAGTTGGTGCATTTATTCAAAGCATGTGATATGTGGAGAAGGCATTGGATATTGGGAAATACAAATATTAATAAGATATAAAATCTGTCCCTTCAATAAATTGTCATTCTAGTATGATAAAGAGATATAATGGAAGGACCAGGAGAAGAGGCCAAATATTTTCATCACTTATATGGATAACTACTATGTATCATGAACGTTTCAAGGACTTGTGCGTACATCATATATATTTAAATTAAAATTTGTCATTCACATGTATTTGCATATTTTAAATATATACACATTTTATATTTAATTATAATAGCTTCCAGGTTTTGATAATCTATGTTGTACTATAAGCTTTACATATATTATCTCTGTTCTTCACAAAAAATCTGCACAATATAAAGGGCATTTTTTTCCATTTTAAAGATGAAAACATGGAGGTTTAGTGAACTGAAATAAGTAATAAGTGGTAGATATAAGAGTCCAACCCAGGCTGTATTCAACCTCATTTGGCTAATGATGTAACTGAGACAGGGTTTTCCAAGTTTGCACAGCCAGTAAAGTAGCCAACCTTTTTTATTTTATATATACCAAATACTGTGACTCTGAAGTAAGCAAGTAAGCATTCTAAAACAGTTAGCCATATTGTCTCAACTATGCTATATAATCTCAGTATATTTCCTAGAGGTTTGTTTTGTTTTGTTTTGGTAAAGACATGAAAGGAATAGTGTTAAAATTTATAGATAAAAATGAACTGCGAAGCAGGAAGAATATTATACATAACATTAATATGTATCAAAATATCAATAAATAGAAGCAATTTTCCAAATTTAGCATGGTTATATTTAAGGGGAATATATGCTATATTTGCATATTTAAAATTTTAAGTATAAAAGGTGGTTTTTTAAATATGAGTGAAATATTTTTTAAGTATAAAAGGTAGTATAAAGTGTGGCTTCAGTTTTAGAAACTGTAGGATTTTATTTAACTATAAGCTCAAAGAGTGAATAAGAAAGTCCTCTGATTTTACACTGTAATAATAGAAATTCAGTGTGTAGAATGAAGCAAGAGATAATTTTACTTTTTATAAATAGGTTAGATGATATTTGAAGTTCTGTATTCAAAATTNNTAGGGTGTGGTTTTGTTTTAAAGTTTAATTGTACCTTATACCTTGTAAGCATTTTATTTTATTATAAATTGTTTTTCATTGCATTTCTCATTTATATTAAAGTTCAAGTATATATAGTTTTTGATAGATTATGTGTGTAGGTAAGTTATATTATCTATGAATTTAATTTTTGTAAAGGGAATATTGCAAGTATGATCTTTAGATCTGATGAGCTTAATAAGAACAACACTGGAACATATTCAAGGCACAATGAGCAGGGCAGTGAGGAGACNTCTGAGCCAAAGTCGGACGCTTAACCGACTGAGCCATCCAGGTGCATGGAAACCGTATCATTTTGGAAACTGTGGGAGGAGTTGAGGTGGTGTGACAAAGAGAAGAGAAATACGTAGGGTAGCATGAGAATTATTTTAAATATTGATGGCTTGTCCTGCAGAATAGATACTAGAATTGTTTTATGTTATTCTGATAACTAAAATGAGATGAACAAAGGAAATTCCAGAGAGCAGATTTCAGTGAAATACAAGGGAGACTTCTCCAACACGGCATTCTATGATAGAATGCCCACCTTCACATAGTTGAAAGTTGCAAGTCACCACATGTAGCCAAGTACTATCTGCTTGAGCAACTAATACATGTGAGGTATTCAATGAAAATATGTTGAATAAATAAATAAATTTCATATAAGAGATTCAAACATTAGGTAGGTCATTTGAATTCGGTAAACTCTTAGATTCATTCTTACTCTTTAAAGTCTGTAATTAAGATTCTAATGGAAAAATGCAAGTATGCTATATATTGCTGTAAACCATGCATTTAAGAATGTGGAGCCCACAAGTGACAATAAAAAGAAAAATAAAGGCATATCTGATCTATACACAGAAATGTTAACTACCTATAGTGCAACATAGGTAATGACTATCAATCTGCACAAAATTACTGAAGTCTGTTCTAATAAAGCATAGATTATTAGCTCAATTTTGGTACAAAAAATTTTAAGTGGACAGGCTGTATAAAACAAGGAAATATTTTTGTTCTGCTAAATTAAATTATGTGAAAAAGTATACATGGCAAGGGTTCTCATTTACTGGGTGGATAGTTTGGGGGGGTAAGTTAAAAATTGAGAAATGAGATTTAAGTCATTAACTCTCCTTATCAATAAATATTGATACTCTATCAATAGGTACTTATTAAGTATCTGTTAAATGTGTAATGATATTCTAAGTTCTGTAGAGCATCCGCAAGAAATTATGGCCAATGCCTTCGANAAATAGTATAAAAATAATACAACACTTAAAAATAATTTTTTAATTTCTCAACTATAAAATTATGTCAACATAAAGAATCATAAAGTAATTATAAAATGTCTTATAGGAGAGTAGAGAAAGAAATTACTCTCTACATGCTGTGGCATGGAGAGAATTTGTGGAGGAGATATAACCTTCCTGAACCTTGAAGGTTATTTGAATAATATGAGCAGCACCACGTACAAAATAGCCTAAGGGCAATTGTGTTATGGAAAAGTGGGAAACTGACTTGAACAACTAAGCTAAGCGTAATCCAATTTATAGAGGGCTTTGGAAGTCATACAGAGAAGTACCAGCAAATAGACAAATAACATAGGTTTTTGAGAAGATGAATGACACAATGGGTGTATCATTTGAAGAAAATTAGATTAGCCATGGTTTACTGGGTGGGCTTGATTAGGGAGAAAACAGACTGTGGAGACAAGTAGGCTGTAATAACCCAGTCACGGGGGAATAGTGTTTTAGAATGACATACTTTGGGAATAGAACTTGGGGTACAAACATGTCTAAATAATACTAACAACACTTGTGTATTGTGTATTGCTTGGACATGGAGAAGAAGAATTAGTCAAGTGACTACAAAATTCTGAACTTAAGAATTGAAAGAGGAAAGAAAATTTAAAAAGACAAGGGAAATGAGGAGAAAGATTTCTAAATTGTTTCAATAATTAACAAATTAATTTAAAAGGGCTCAGTTAAAAACATCCTTATGACTTGCACAATTCCTTTGAGATATATCTATCTTTTTATTTCCTCATAATAGCAGCCACAAGTACAAAACTGTATTATTCTTTGGCTTCTTATACTGGAAGATACAACAGATAAAGGCGACTTTCAAATTTGTTACTTAATAATGCTAAAACTCATGTTAAGAATTCCTAAACAGTATAGTGGTAGGTATTAAGGAAAGCAGGAAGCTACTCCAGCACTATCACTGTTCTCTCCTTTAGAAACTTAGTAAAGGATTAAAAAATAGAGAGGGATGGAGGATAGAGAAGTGAAAGAGGTGTAGAGGATTGAGTGCTGGTTGTAATTTCATTTCATCTAGATGTTCTCATTAACCATTTCTTTATCTTCACAAGAAAAACTCTATTCTGCTTAAAGAACTGCCTTCAGTATCATTCCTTTTTTTAAAGTTTATTATTTATTTTGAGAGAAAGAGCACAGGAGTCCATGTGTGCGCAAGTGAGGGAGAGGCAGAGAGAGAGGGAGACAGAGAGTCCCAAGCAGGCTCTGCACTGGTAGCATGGAGCCTGACTTGGGGAACCAATTGTGAGATCATGACCTGAGCTGAAATCAAGAGTTGGTCACTAAACCAACTGAGCCACCCAGGTGCCCCAACATTGTTGCTTTTTGAAGGCAGATACCATTAGTTTGGGCAGTACCCAAGTGATAGTGGAAATATAGTTGATATGATTTGGGAAAGCATTCTATATGCATGTGGGAAAATTAAAAGTAAACAGTATATTTTTCATATCCAAATGTCCTGGAAATTACTAATGGGACTACACAACATGAAGAATAAATAAGATAAAAATCAAGAAGTTTGAATATCTAGATTTTGGGTTTTGTCCACATTATGTAAAAACATCTGTCTAATTTAAAATTCCAAGAAAATTTCATTCAAGCCAGTTTGATAACATATTTGGCTAGAGTAGATCACAGTGCACTGCATATACTAAGCAATCAATAAATGCAATTAATGCTAATCGTGATTTAATAAAAATTTAAGGTTTTCAATATGTTGAGTTGGTAAGTAACTAGAGTCTTAGTCTGTTGTAAAAAACACTAGGCAAATAAAACTCTTTGTTTTGTACCCTTTAACCATTTTCTCCTCCTCCCTGCTTCTGTAAACACTATTCTACTCTCTGCTTCTATGTATTTGGCTTATTTAGATTCCACATATGTGAGATCATACAGTTTAATTTCTTTCTGTGTCTGGCTTATTTCACTTAGTGTAGTGCCCTCCAAGTTCATACTTGTCGCAAATGACAAGATCATCTTCTTTTTTAAGGCAGAATAGTATTTCATTATACATATCTATCTCATAATTTCTTCATTCATCCATTGCTGGACACTTGGTTGTTTTCATATGTTGGCTATTGTGAATAATGCTACAATGAATATAGTAGTGATTATTTCACTATATATATTCATAGCATGTCATCAGGTTTTACATCTAAAATATGTGCACTTTTTAAATAAAATAAAAAATAAAGTCAAAAATAAAAAGCCTTCTGGAACACCCTGCTTCCCCTTTGGACTGTGTATAGAGTCCTGGTTCAAGCAAAGGGAATTGGACTAGAACTTTTAACATCTTAAAATTTGGTTCACTCTCCTTTCTCTTTGAAGAAATTGTCATGTCCAAGAGTAGAAAGAATGAAAACAAGGTATTAGAAACATGTCATCTGTGACAAGAGAGACCTAAAACTCTTTAAGCTTTGAAACAAAAAGAGCATAATTTACATCTACAGAAACGTATGCACTTAAATGAGCTTTTTTTGTTCTCTTGCATGTAATTTCTCTTTTCTGTTCCTGCTGGGTTCCAAAGACAAATCACAATAAATTTACAGTAATAAAATTAAGGGTTTAACCATGCTGTTCTTGTATATATTCATAAAGTTTTTTCCCACCTACTGATACTTGCCATGGAGTTTCAAATACTCTTTACTTCCTTCATAGGAAAGTTATTTTATCACAAACGTACAAAATGTCATTTTGAAAGCTTAATAACTTTTTAAAAATTACATTGTAGACTGTAAAGAATACAACAATTTGTGGTTGTTAAAGAAAAGTTACTGAATGCACTGAGTTAACATATGCAAACAGCAACAACTCTCCTTTCTTTTTTAACTTTCCAGTCAAATAAAAACATTTTTTGCAAGTTTTAGATGAAATCATGTTCTGAAATTTAAATCATACGCTTTCCTTGGCATGAGAAAGACTACTGACCTTCTTTAAGTACATAAAGCAGGGTGTTGCATGTTGTTTGAAGATATTTTGAGTTTACTTGTTAATGTGAGCCCTATGTGAACAAGGAGCCTTGCTTGAGTGTGTTTTGAAAGTGGAGGGAGTGCCAGATCCCAATTCTCCAGTGGAGAGCTGGCAAGTTGCCCTGCTCAATATTCATCCACTGAGCAGAAAAATATTGATGTTCACAGAAGAAAAGAATTAAATATGCATTTTTAAAGTGTAAATAAAATGTGTCACTTTATAAGCATTTGAGGGTTAGGAGGAATCAGACATTCCAACTTTTATTGACACATTGACACCAGCAATGGTAAAAAAGAAGATGGAGTGTCATAAGGCTTACTTACTGTGTCTTGAAATTCTCGTACTAATAAAAGTATTATTACTGGAAGCATATAAATATATAAGAATTATCTAATTTTACAACCTCTGCCAACAAAACAGAAGTCTAAAGTTATAATAATATATAGAGAGAGGGAAACAGAAGACATTTATTTGTCTTTTTAGCCTGTGCTTTTATTATGGATTAATTTAATCCTCTCTGAGCTATTGACTCATTGATTTACAAAACTCAGGAAATGAAGGTAGGCAATTTCACAGAGTATTTTGTTTGCTTGACTTGATAAGCAGAGATTATTGGGACACGTTAAAATGGCCACATACATATATTATTGTAACACTCAATTATATTTCCTCCAATGTGTAATTTGGTCCAAGATGTCACATTGAAGTTTAGCTATCCCCAAACCCTCTGAACTTCGCAATTAACAGTCTTGACAACACTATATCAATAAGCAAAACTGGGGCAGATAGTGACTCTCAACATACATTTATTAAGAAGCATGAATGATTGAGAATAATGTTGCTTTTTGTTTGGGAGCATTTGAAAGTGATGCTGTTAACAAATTGTTTTAAATTGACATGGAACTTAAAAATGAAAAACGAGAATGATTAAAAAGTTCCAGAAAGTATGTCCCTTCTATTTCATGAGTGATTGAAGTACTGAAGTAGATATACACCTCATTTTCTTTGTGCTCATCTTTCCATTAGATGCTCAATAAATATTTCTTGAATAAATGAATGAATAAATTTTCTATTAGCTTCTTAATGAAAGGAGCTATGATTTGAACAAGTATCCTCAGAGCCCAGCAGAGTGTATGACACAAAGCCTCAGCAAAGGTTTATTCCACATTTATTCTAAAATATAGAAGAAATGTATAAATTCATCTCAAGTTTATCATCAAGTTTCTCCCTATAAACTTCAAGTTCTGCAAGATACCTCTTACCTTGAATTCTTAAGTATATGAGGAACCCCACTTAGGGCTACCTGTATAGTTAACAAAAACATCTATATGTGAAACACACAAATAGTGCCTAGCCAAGGAAGTACATAATATCAAAATAACCTTTTCAGCTTTACTGAGGTATAATTGAGAAATAAAATTGTAATATATTTAAAGTGTATAGTTTGATAACTTGAAATAAGTATACATTGAGAAAGGATTCCCCCCAATGAGAAAATAACTCTTTTCTTGATTGTTTACTTGATTTAGGAAAGAGCAAAACTTTGAGGGACAGACATATTTGTTTGAATTCTGACTCTACCAAGTTACAAACTGTGCAATCTGAGGTAGGTTAGTAAACCTTTCTGAGTCTGTTTCTTCATTTATAGAATGTGGTTAATAATCTTTTGTTAACTAACAAATATAAAAGTTCATTGGGGTATACATAACTAACTGCATAGAACAGATACTCAGATACAATTGAGATATTCAAATTTATGATTTCCAAATGTTTTGTTTCTTAGTATCCATAGTTTTGTGAATATTCTTAAGGTACATTTAACTAAAAGGCAGTTATTTGATAAGTGATGCTTGGGTTCTGACAAGAATGCTTAGGCATTTGTCCAAAGACAAATTATAAATTCTGGGTTTGTACTATGCCTTAGTATTAATATCCCTGTGTTTGGAGGCAAAAAGATCTACATTAGAATCCTGGCTCTTTCACTTTCTAGCTCTGACTTTGGAAAAGTAATTTAACCTCTCTGAGTTTATATCCCATACCTCTAAAATGAGGATAAATATACCTACTTCACCTGTTTCTGAGGTTGTTCTGAGAAATAAATGAGGTAATGGGCATGAAAATACTTTGTAAAGTGCCAAGCACCATGAATCTGCTAAGTATTTATTATCATTGCTTTCCCTGTGTTAGATTTGGCTTGGTAGTTATGTTCATTCATTTGTTAGAACCTGTTATTTACTGGTTAAGAAAATTGATGGAGAATAATGACAGAAATTGCTTAAGAAACACATCACACATCATCTAAATAATAGATTTTTATTTCAGTCTCTAACAGAGATATGATTCATAACCTTGAAAAAAATAAATTACTTTTTCATTTTCTAGTTCTCAAAATGAAAGCAAGAACAACTCTAATTAGTGCAGGTTAATATAAGGCTTGCAAAGGTAATAACACATAGTGA
Source organism: Crocuta crocuta (assembly GCF_008692635.1). Classification (NCBI taxonomy): domain Eukaryota; kingdom Metazoa; phylum Chordata; class Mammalia; order Carnivora; family Hyaenidae; genus Crocuta; species Crocuta crocuta. The sequence goes on from NW_027532003.1 coordinate 30,320, forward strand.
GATCCTAGATTAAGAGGAACAGTGTTATTGCAAATGTATCAGAGTGTTTCTTACTGTCAATAAGAATTTTTCATTATCCAATCTGTTTCTTTCGCTAAGAAAGGCATTGAGTCAGATTTTCCCCTGCAGTTAAACTACTATGTTAACATTTTATTAAATGGAACTGTAGTTTTTCCAAAATGCAATATAAGTAACTCATTATTAGGGAGTAGCCTTTCCATTGTAAAAATCTGGCTTATTCATTCATGATAAGAACATCCGAAGAATGAACCCTTAACATTTACTATAAGATATTTCTCCAAATATATAACCGTTTACATTTAGAATTGACATTAAGAGTTGTTATATATAATGTCTTGAAATTTCAGTGATATGTTAAAAATCAAAGAGCTAATTAAAATAAGCTGACAGAGGCCCTCATTCATAGGAAATCTGAAATGGTATTTTATTGCCAAGTAATGATTTTTCTGATGGCATCTGGGTAAAGGGTGGGGGCGGGTGTGGAGGCCATGAAGAGGCAGAACACTGTTGATAATAGACATTTAATCAAGAAACTATTGCAACTAATAATTGAAAAATAAATCTTTATCTATTGTAATCAGACTCTATATGTAGATCTGGGATTTGTACGGGTGAAAGAAAGATTGAAATCACTAGAAGCTTTCAGCCATGAAGGAGTTGTGCACTATAAACACTCAAATCAAGATCCTTCATCCATGACAGAATGGCTTGTTACTTTGCACAAAGGACAATAAACTGGCTCATAGGCAAAGTGAGTAATTTTTTAAAACACTCTATTGCATGTATAACAATCCTTGTAACATATCTGTCAAGTACATCATTTGTAAATACAAAAGGAATTTAAAAATAAATCTTAAAGCCAGAAAATCAAGAAGAAAAACTTGGGTGGAAATCAAATGGATCCAATAAATAGGTAATCATAAAAATCGGACAAGTTACTTTGCACAAATTACCTTCTTGCTGATGTACATCCAAGATGGAAAA
>NW_027532003.1:31509-33306 GCF_008692635.1 Crocuta crocuta
TTGTATTTATTTACTAAGAAGGCGAAAAAATCCAGGGGCTAGAATACATATATTTTTAAATTTTTCCATCTTCCTGATGAAGCTTTAGTGAAAATAAATATGTAAGTAACAGACATACATTTAATTTCTGTAGATACAAATGACTCAGAGTTAATTGTACAAACAAAAACAGGTTTGCTAAAGAGAATGCTTCCATAACACAATTATGAATGTAGATGTAACTTTAATTTTCCAATAAAGGGAAGTTAGTGTTATTTTTCCTTTGATAAGATGCTGCAAAAGATACTTTAGTCAAGTCTAAAACAACAACAACAATAATAAAAACTAGAAGTGTTTTGAAATGGAATCAAAGATTAGGATAAAACAAAAACAGAAACGACGTACATTTCTAAAGAATCAATTAGCTTTCATTTGAATTCCATCAAGGTATAATAAAGGATGTTTGCCAAAAATCATTCTATATTTGAGGAATTCACTTATGCTAAAAATGAATTATATTTTTAATAGGTAAATGTATTCATTGTTTAGTTTGAATAAAAGAAAAATTACTACAAAAAGTTTTCCCNAATTCTCTCCTTAACAAAAACTAGAGTGTGTTTTCTCACCACACTCCTCTCTCTCTCTCTCTCTCTCATTCTCTCTCCCCTTCCAATCCTCCCTCCCTCCCTTGCAGACACACACGTATACATGGACATAGGCGCGCGCGCGCGCACACACACACACACACACACACACACACACACACACACACACACAATGCTTTCAAGGAAAAGAGTCACTGTGAGGATGTTTTCAATTTTCATAAAGTTATTCCTTTTTGGGCAATATACAAAAGAGTTACAAGATATGCAAATTTTAAAATTTGTGACAGAATAACTTTAGGAAGCTATTCTGAAATGGTAAACAAGAAAAAAATCATTATAAATGATAAACATGGAAATTTAGTTATCAATAGATTTTTTAAAAAGATGACTACCTCTGATATAAAAATGCACATTTTAGACACTTTAAAATATGCTGAAATTAGTAAAACTACAATTAATAAAAATGGTTGAGGGGTACCTGGCTGGCTCAGTCAGAAGAGCCTGTGTTCTTTTTATCNGCCACCCAGGCGCCCCAAAAGAATAAAATCTTAAGGGGCACCTGGGTGGCTCAGTCGATTAAGCGTCTGACTCTTGGCTTCTTCTCAGGTCATGATCTCATGGTTTGTGGGTTTGAGCCCTGCATGTGTTTTTAATTCCCTCTCCCTCTCACTCTCTCTGCCCCTCCCTTGCTTGCTCTCTCTGTCTCTGTCTCTCAAAATAAATAAATAAATACTTTAAAAATCTTTTAAAAAGAAAAAAATATTTAAGAAATAAAAATGGTTGAGGAAAGAGGTATTAATGAAGANGTTTGCTGCTCTTTTCTGTTTTTGTTTTTGTTTTGATTGATCAAATATTAAGAACAGTTTCTTGTTTCAATATCAGATGTTTAAGAACTTTTTTCATTTTCTTTTCTTTTTATTAATAATTTTAACCTGAGAAGGTGAAATTTATTTTTTTCTAACTTTATTAACATATAATTGACAAATAAAATTGTAATATATTGAAAGTGTAAAACATGATGATTTAATATATGTGTACATTGGGAAATTAATCAATAAGGAAAAATGTAGAATTTACAAAGATTTGGAGATTAAAGAATATGCTCCTGAACAACTAATGTAGCAAAGAAGAAATATTTAAAATATTTTGAGACAAACTGAAAACACAACATATCAAAAGTTATAGGATGCAGAAAAAGCAGTTTGGAGAGTGA
>NW_027532003.1:33409-35420 GCF_008692635.1 Crocuta crocuta
TAAAGTAAGATCTCAAATAAATAATATAACTTTATAGTTCAAAGAATTAGAAAAAGAACAAATTAAGCTCAAACTTAGTAGAAGGAAGGAAATAACAAAGATTGGAAGTAAATAGAGACTAAAAGGACAACAGAAAAGATCAACAAATCTTAAAGCTGTTTTTTTTTTTTAAGATAAACAAAATTGACAAACCTTTGGCTAGACTCTAAAAAAGAGAGAAGGCTCAGGGAGCCTGGGTGGCTCAGTCAGTTAAGCGTCCTACTTAGGCTCAGGTCATGATCTCAAGGTTCGTGGGTTTGAGCCCCATGTCTTGCTCTGTGCTGACAGCTAGCTCCGAGCCTGAAGCCTGCTTCAGATTCTGTGCCTCTCTCTCTCTCTGACTCTCCCCTGCTCATGCTGTCTCTCTCTCTCTCTCTCTCAGAAATAAATTTAAAAAAACATTTAAAAATTTTAAAAAAAGAAAGAAGACTCAAAGAAATAAAATCAGAAATGAAAGAAGAGACATTACAACTGATACCACAGGAATACTAAGGACAAGAAACTACTATAACCGATTATATCCCAACAAGTTGGATAACCTAGAAGAAATGGAAAATTCCTAGGAACATACAAACTACAAAGGCTGAATCATGAAAAAAATAGAAAATATGAACAAATCAATTATAAGTAAGGAGATTAAATGACTAATTTTAAACTTCACAACAAAGAAAAGTCCAGGACCAGATGGTTTTACTGGTGGATTCTACCACACATTTATTGTAGGCCTTTCTAATTGTATAGTCTACATGCTTTTCTTAAAAAGGTAGTATGGCCATAAAATAATAAGATCATTAATGTAAACTGTGGAGTGCATGGAAATTACTGTTTTACATATTAGTTCTCATAGCAGAATAGTATGTCTAGAAAAAATATACTTCATAGAACTTTAGCTAGGAAGAACTCTAGCTTTAAGGACCTGAAAGTAAGTTTTTAAAGCAGATTCCTGATATTATCTCATTTCCTTTACATTCAGAAAAGAAAGGAGTTTTCTGCTCCCTAAAGAATATAATCTAAACTTGTGAACTTTGGATGTTTATTACTACTAGCTTGTTTTAATAAGAGAAAAGAATAAATAGAAAACCATTTCTCAGAATAATTTATCAAAATTCATACCATAATACAGGAAAACTGAGGATATTACTATTATTAATATTAACACTGAAGATATTATTACATAAAAAACTGTTATGTTAAGCAAACCCAGTAACCTATGGTTTGTGACATGTGACCACTTGCTCACTGGGTATTTTATGTAACTGTTTTATTTTATTTATAGACCATACATGTAAACTTCTATTTTAAAAATAATATCCTCGGCATTTTAGAAATTATTTACTTGTACCTGCAAGCATAGGAATTTAAACAAAAAACTTTGTTATTTAAATCACATAACAAATTCATATTTTCCCAAGATGGTAATAGTTCTGTTTAGTTCATTTTTGTCTGCTATGGATCACATAAATGTGTATAAAATGTTGCTTTGATTTATGAACCACATTACATATCTAAAGGTTTCAATTCATTAGCAGTGAGTATAATGACTTTGGAAGCATTGAGGTGTCTCATGTCATATGTAGCTATCTAATGTCCAAAAGCCCTGCAGTAAAAGTCTAATATCCACTGGGTAGAAAATTTATATCAAGGCAAAACTTTTTAAGAATAAAAAATGTCTTTATAGTTGTTTTGTCAAATGAACAAAAGCGATCATTTGCCTGACATGCAGGGTGGTACTTTTTTCCCCTAAGAGTATGAAATTCACAACACTTTGCTTTCAGCTTTAATCTGTTGTATTGTTTAAATAGTAGGAGTGCTGAAACATAAGATTGGGATCAGATGTAAGGTCACATAGCCATTCCTACATCTTTTACAAGAAACAGATTTTTTTGGACAATTTTGCTTAGGGTAGGAATGTTTTTCACATTTCAAATTAATAGACAGATTTGTAATTCTTACTCTAAAAGCCATTAAATAG
>NW_027532003.1:35593-40506 GCF_008692635.1 Crocuta crocuta
CTTTGGACTCTGTGTATAGATGACATTTCTAAAACATCATAAATTAGAAAACTTTTGGTCAAACTGGTTGCATGATAGTCATTAAAACAATTTTTTAAAGTTTATTTACTTATCTTGAGAGAGAGCAGGAGAGGTGCCGAGTGAAAGGGAGAGAGAGAGAATTCTATTCTCTATGTCCTTCTCCCTCTGCCCCTCCATGGCTCATGCTCTATCCCTCTTTCTCTCCCAAACAAATGAATGTTAAAAAAAAGAAAAAGAAAAAAGAAAAAAGAAGAGTCTGCATGACATAGTATCTAAATTTCCTTCATTTTTGAAATGTTATGTTTATATGACTTTAGTCAGAGTTCAAAGAAGTAAGAATCAATGCATTGACTACGTACAGGATAGAAAATGGAGAAAAAAAGACCATTGATTTTTAAATTCATTTTGACTGATGCCATGAAAATGGGCATGAAACAATCTTATAAACATAATCTTTGAATGTCATTCGTTCTGTTTAGAAAACATCCTTTCTCAATTCTTTATTTGGCTCATTCATATTTATGCTTCAAGACTTCTATCAATGTCTACCTCATTCAGGAAGACTTCTCTTTTCTTCAGAAAGCATTCTTTCTTCACTGCTATATCATATACCAGGAGAGATGACCTTCATTTTAATAATCTGTGCCTTTACACTTCTCTTCTTGCTGCTTCATGCAGCTTGACATCTTTTATTGCCTGGCTACTTTCTACTCATCTTTTGTTAGCTTAAGTAATATCTCTCCAAGTATCTCTCCATTGACTTAACCTCCTTTCCTACCTGGTTGAATGTCCCTCTTTAGAGTTCCAATGTCATCCTACCCTTATCTCTATCAGAATGATCAACAAATTGTATTAAAATGAGGTATATATACTTGGCTTTCTCAATCATATGATCTGAGAAGACAGGGGTCATATTTGATTCATTTTTACAAACCTAGAGTCATTGCCTTGATTGGAGTGTGATCAATGTATATTTGATAAACTGAATTTAAGTGGTGATTCAATGCAGAGGTACCTCACTAGTTTGACTTAAGGCTAGATAATACACAAAGATGCAGTGCATAAGCCAGCTACTATAGTCCTTAATAAACATCTGAGCATTGACAACATTTCCAATAACAGTAAGTTATACCTTACAAAGATGGATTTTTTTTTGGGTTCAAACATTAAAAGGATTATAGTGAACTTAGTGGGTGAATCCCATACATAAGTCAATTTTTAAAAATAAAATAAAATAAATTCATTTTCAAATAGAAATTAGCATAGTATGCTGGCTGTTAAACTTTCCCCACTGGTGTTCTCAGCAGCTATAGTCTGGGGTTTAAGAGAAAGATAAATACACTAAAGAAGCTGATGATAAGTTAATGAGGAACATGGGCATAGCTGATCACAAACTCCTAAGAAGAGACTAGCATAAAGAAAAGAATCCAGACTTGAAGCCAAACTTGAAGCCATATAGTAAACCATGTTTATACAGCACAGTTACCAATTCCTTGGCTGCTGTGAAGTATAACTCTTCTCTCCCTTGCTCTCTCACTCCCTTCCTTCTATCATTTGATAAATACAGACACTTTGACAGACCCTAAAAGGAGGGTTGGATTCAAAGATTAATACATAGTCTCTGAATCTTCTCAAACTTATGAAATATGTACACTCAAATGTATAGTTCACTTTGACTAAGGCTAACAGGTTCAACAAAATTAATAGCTTTATCATTATTGTAAACATAGCTTTACTTGTTAAAGTGTTGCTGATCCAGAATTAATATGTGTCATCTTCATTAATTCACTCCCAGTTGGTATGAATACAAGCATTTCATATCAATTTATTTGGGGGTGATCTGTCTTTTGTGGAAAATATTTGTATATGTAGGTTTTTACTTTAATGAAAAACATCCCATTATTAGAGACTATGAAGGAAAAGTGTGGATACTTTTTGTCTCTCTTTTCATATTTACATATTTCATTAGATTTGGCTTTAGGGAATGATATTGCATGTTTAAATGACACCTCTGATTATATCATTCCTCTGATAGACAATGTTACTCAGTAAAACATAACATTTCAAAGAATTGTCATATTAAGTATTTCAAAAATGATAAATTAGCAACATGAGAATTTAAGGACATGATGGTGGATTGGGGAGAAAGCCGTTAAGTATGACCCCATGATGTAAGCAAATATACATATGATGTGTTATGAGAACACTAGAATTGTACATATTTTTTAAAAATAGCATTTAAGATTGTTAATTGTACTCATTATTATAACACCAGAACATCATAGAATCTCTATTAGATAAAGTAGAATATTCATCTTGCAATATACATTACCATTTGTGGTATATCAGTGACATCAATAATTATTGCCTTAGGCTACAGCAACAGCAACGAAGGAAAAAATAAGTCTGTGTGGTTCATTTCATAACAGAAGACATAGAGTCCTTGGAATTGAGATGTCACACTTGAACACATTCTGTGTTCAGCAAATAATTTCTGAATGTCACTGATCCTACATCGTTTTTAAAAAGCTACTTCCCCTTACTTTGAAAGATGTGTTATGCTGCATTTCATTACTTTTCTCCTTACCTCATTCTTCCTTTGTCTTAAGATAAGTGATGAGGGTTTCGGTGAAGATTAAGCACTAGCAGGCAGTAATGCAATGGTGCAAACAGGGTTTTAATTGGAACCTCAAATCCTGTGGAAAAATAAGAAATTAAATCATTAATAAAATTCATTTCCCAGAAGACACTAAGTTGATATATGTTATGTTAAAAATCCTTAATTATTTTCTCCTATGAGATTTTTATAGACATATTTGTGAAATCTAAAATTCACTAGCCAAGGCATACTAAGGTTATGTAATGAAACTACAGCCCTTCTAAAGTTCCAAATATCAAGGAGTAAATAAGAAATCCATCCTTTACAAAACTTTAGCATTTTTATGTCAACATTAATTCTCATGCTCCGCTACAATGTTACAGTACATTCATTACTTAATGCAATCTTGGAAGTACTACAGAAGTATTTCATTATGACTCCAGCAAAACCATGGCACAGTGTTAAACAATTCAAGCTACCACGTGGCTGAAAGTTTAGAATGAAATGTCATTTCTCTGAAGACTTGCAAAGATTCTAATTACAAATGCCCCATTAAAGAAAATCATAGGAACAATCTTCTGGTGAGTCCATAGGTTATATCAGGTATGTGACTAAAGCATATTATATGAACAAAAATACAGAAGACAGATGAGGTGGAGAATTATGATCTCATCTAAAAAACACTTCATTATGCATTTGGCCCGCTAACAATTATTAAGAAATTCTGGACCCAGTTTTGCTTAAAAGCAATGTAAAAAGAGTTTATAGTGAAGAGTTTAAATCTAGTTGGGGGAAGCAACTGTAAATGTTATGACTACAAATCAGTCCATATATATTGTAGGTAATGATTCTAAGGTAATGATTAACCATTCAATTGGCACATTATTGCACTTCATAATTATTTGGGTGATCTATTAAAAATTTTTAAAATATTTATTTACTTTTGAGAGAGAGAGAGGGAGGCGCAGAGAGAGGAGGAGACACAGAATCTGAAGCAGGCTCCAGGCTCTGAGCTGTCAGCACAGAGCCTGACGTGGGGCTCAAACCCAGAAACCATGAGATAATGACCTGAGCCAAGTCAGTCGCTCAACCAACTAAGCCACCCAGGTGCCCCGTGGGTGATCTAATTTAGAGAATCCTTTTTGTAAAGGATGTGTTTCTCTATTTTATAAGTATTAAGATGAATATCTATGTATAAGATACATGCTACATTCCATAGTATGTTCTATAAAGACATGCACATGCCACTTTTATGTGTCACCTTTTAGTCTTTGGTAATAAATGTAAACAATGAAAAATTATATATAGTATAAACATCTAACATCTTTACTTTCCCTTGGGTAAATGATTTCNTCTATCAAAACTGCCATGCTACTGTATTTATTCTGTCATATGCTGATGAGAGGGTGTATACCGAAGATTATCATCATGATTGCAGTTTTCCTCTGCTTCTGTCTGCTGTTTTTAATGTATCATCTTGATATTCCAACTATTCTTTGCATTTTGATAAAGACATTCAAGTCCACTCTTTCAACAAATATTTGTTGATCACTGCAAACGTTCAACTGAGTGCCATGCAAAATAAAATTAAATAAAAAATGAATCAGACATGAATTCTGCCTTCAAGATGCTTATAGACTAAAAAGGGAGATGACAACTCTACTAAAAAGAAAGTAAAATATAAGTATCACAAGAAACATAGTGAGCAAAAAAGCTAAACTAGTTCAGAGAAAAAAAGTTTGCTTCCAACTGTAATGATCAAGGAAGATTCTGTGGAATATATGGCACTTCTGAAGGTCTTAAAATTATATGCACAACTAGAGATCAAACAATGTATTGGCAGAGAGGAAAACTACATGAGAAAAAGGTTTAAGGGGAAAGCACGGGACAGATTTGGAAACTAGTGGACAGCTTTATTTAGCTGAATTACATGGTACTTGGATTAAGGTAGTAGAGGTAAGGCATGAAGGATAGATGATTTTCAGACAATGGATAGACTTAAATATAAGCCTAAGGAAATGGAACTTGTTTGTCTAGGCAGTAAGACTCACTAAAGGTTTTGTGATCCAAGGTGTGACATGATAGAATTTTGTTTTACAAAGATTAATTAGGCAGAAACATAAATAATGAATTTGAGAGTAGGAAGTAGATGATAGGCATAGGGGCAGTTAGGAAGATATTTGTGATTATCTATATGAGAGATATTAAGGACTTGAATTAAGACTGAAGCAATGAAAATGAAAAAAAAAATTGGGACACATGTGACAGATACTTTTCTAGGTACACCACAACT
>NW_027532003.1:40530-41714 GCF_008692635.1 Crocuta crocuta
AGGTGGCCCTGAAGGTATATGGAAAGGTATAACTGGTGTCCAGAAAGTTCTAGACTGTATAAATAGATGTGGGAAGCATCTGCATTCATTCATTCATTCAATTAACATTTAATGAGCACCTAAGATATACCAGACATTAGAGGTGTAAGGATAAATACTAAACAGTACCCTGTCCCAGGGAGCTAATCTTCTGATAAGGGAGAAAGTCCCAGTAATAGAAAATTATGATTAAATATGTCACGTTCAGTAACTGAGGTTTGAATTCATAGAATCATAGATATGGGGTACCTGATACATCTTAAAAAATAGGATATATATGAAAAAAAGGGACACTTGACCTGAGTTTTAAAGGCTAAGGAAATATTCGCCAAGTAAAGGGGCAGTATTTGACCTGACAGAAACAACAGGAGCAAAGATATGATGGCATAAACACTTCAGTGTGTGTGAAAATATTACAAGTGTTTGCTGTAGCAACAAGAAAGATTTAGGAGGAAATAGTACAAATGTGGTTTAGGGTAGATTGCCAATGTTCTTGGACACAAAAATAAGGCACGTGGATGTATTTAGTAATCAATGGAGAGCTCGTGAATGTTTTGGGGTACTAGGGTGATTTAACTATATCTGTGCTTTTTTTTTAAAGTTTATTTATTTTGAGAAAGAGAAAGTTGGGGAGGGGCAGAGAGGGAGAGAGAAAGAGAGAGAGAGAGAGAGAAAAAATTGCAAAGAGGCTCTGCACCATCAGCATGGAGCCCTATCTGGGGCTCGAACTCATAAACTGTCAGACAATGACCTGAGCTGAAGTCAGACACGTAAAGGACTGAGCCACCCAGGCATTCCTAATTATATCTGTGCTTTAAGAAAATTAATTTAGTAGAGGAGTGCAGGATTAATTAGAATGAGGAAAACCTGTAGTTATGATGAGACTGGGTGTCATATGTAAATGATGAATCACTAAATCCTATACCTGAAACTAATATTACACTGTATGTTAACTAATTGGAATTTAAATAAAAACTTGGAAGAAAGATTTAAAAAAGGAAAAACCTATAGATGGAGAGATCTGTTAGGCTGTGGCAATATTCAAGATGAAAATAATGAGGGTCTTACACTAAAGAACTGGAATAAGTAATCAAAACAGGAAACAGAGACAAGATATATTATAAAAGCAAGAGTGGGAAGAATTG
>NW_027532003.1:41801-45802 GCF_008692635.1 Crocuta crocuta
TTCATGTGGGAGGAAACCATAATTATACTGTTTATAACTGCATTCTCAAGCTATATTGAAATTACTTAGCTCAGTGATGGTTACATAACACATCAGACAAATAATTTATATAAATCAATCTCTCTTACTAAGCTAATGCTATATTATATCTAAAATCACTCCTCATCATAGCTCTATCCACATGTGCATAGCTGTGATAGCATCATAATTCACTTAGAATTCATGAAAAAATATTTATAAGTACAATGCTTTTTCTTTTATTTTTCCATTAGGTTTACTGTAGAACTAGGAATGTTGGCTTTTAACAAACCCATGTTTTATTCTGCAGTAGCTCCATAAACAAGAGTCCAAGTGGAATTCAGTTTCAATTTTGCTTATTTTAACTAAGATTCATTATTACTTGACCTATGAATTTAAAAAGCTGACAAGGACACACAGTCCATGTTTTTTCCTCATGTTTATGCATACTTATTTTGAAAGGCAATTTACCATAAAACGGGAAAATAGTTTACAAAGTCTTTCGATGGATGTAGAGATAGGTAGATAGATATAGATAAAACTAGATAAGCAGATCTATAGAGAAAGATATTTCACTCAGGTGTATTTCATCATAGCTAAAGCACACTTTGAGTTTTGACTTATTTTAACCATTTGGGGTATAAATCTTTCTTTTTTAAAAATTAAAAGAATGTTTATTTCTATTCCTGAGAGAGAGATACAGAGTGTAAGAAGGGGAGGGGCAGAGAGTGAGAGCGACACAGAATCTGAAGCAGGCTCCATGGCTCTGAGTTGCTAGTACAGAGCCTGAAGTGGGGCTAGAACCCATGGACCACGAAATCGTGACTTGAGCCAAAGTCAGACACTCAACCAACTGAGCCATCCAGGCACCCTGGGTAGAAATCTTTCTAAACTTTAATGCTCTTACACTTGCTTTCCAGAGAAAACATTGCCCATAAATTCAACACTTCTCTATTAGTCCCTAGTCATCTGTTTTACCCCCAATTATTATAGTATTTATGAGAGCTAAAGGGGCTATTGAAAAATATAAAGATGGTTAGTGAAGCTGTCTTCCACTTGGTGGACTAGATTTTTTGAGTAATTAATTTGATTTCATTTTAGATTTTTTTGATCTCCTTTCTTATCAAGTTGTTAACTGTCACTTATTGCTGAATTGGTATAGCAGGTTATGGTAGTCTCTTTATTCCCTCTAAATTTGGTGCTTGTAATCTACTGGTAACTGGGGAATGTCATACAAAATTTATTAGACTTGTGTCTAAAATAAAAGTAAATATGGTCTATGTAAGTGTCATAAGACTTGTTTATATACAAAGCATAAGAATCATAGTGCTTGGATTCTGGTTCGTGTTTATTATTGGGCCTACACTAAGGTTTCATAGTGTGGCTTCAGTGTTTCTGTGGTGTTCTGGAGGTTATGCCTCTGTTTGTATATACTAACCCTGATAGTGATGTAATGATAAAAATGTCAAGTTTGGGAAAGAGGGATCTAGCATAGAATTTAATACAATTTAGTAGCCAGTTGATCTAGGCACAAGAGTCATAAGCCTTTGAGAAACCTATAAATGATCATGAAGACAAAACAGACACAAATGCATACACACAAATGTATTTTCCAGCTTCCTAATCAAAGGCCTATAAAGGTAAAAATTTAAAAGAAGTGACTCTTAGGAGAATACCAGTTTTTCTCTAGACCTTACTCTTAACCTTCATATATCTTAATGTTCCAAAACATAAAATGAGAGGGTTATGCTGAATGGGCTTTAAGGTTGCTTCCATCTCCAACATTCTAACAGTCTGTGATTATTAAAAGACATAAAAACACCCAATCTCTGAGCCAGAAACACATTTTGAATTATAGAGTTTGATATTTTGATTTGAATTTTGTAAATTTTAAGCTGAATGACTTAAACCTAAGAGGAAATAGGATCTTTCAGAAGCTGGCTTTGAGAATAGATCAGTAAAAATTAACCAGTCTAATAAGCTTGTTCATTACCTTAATTTTTTCTAAAGGGAGTAACTAGATTGTTTGTGTCTAGTCACTTGTGTCTTTTAGTATAGCAGATGAAGAACTTGGTCAAATCTGATCANTGCTTCAGATTCTGTATCTCCCTGTCTCTCTGACCCTCCCCTGCTCATGCCCTCTCTCTCTCTCTCTCAGAAATAAATAAAACATTTAAAAAAATAAAAAAAATTCATTTTGGCCAGCAAATGGAGCTATTTGGTGGAATGTCTTAACTCCATTAGTAAAGCCCTTAGGAGATCAGACAATCTTAATTTACCAAACTAACATACCATATATTGAAAATAACACTGAAGGAACAACTAGAAAAAAAAGTTGGAGGCCTTTGCATTTTTTTTTCTTTTTTTAAAATTTTTTAATGTTTTTACTTATGTTTGAGAGACAGAGAGAGACAGCATGAGTAGGGGAGGGTCAGAGAAAGAGGGAGACACAGAATCTGAAGACAGACAGACTCTGAAGACAGATGCAGGGCTCGAATCCACGAACCGTGTGGTCATGACCTGAGCCGAAGTCGGACGTCCAACTGACTGAGCCACCCAGGCGCCCCTGCATTTTTCATCATTACATGGACTAAGAAAGTGTCTAAAATAACACTAAAACTATTTGACCAACAAATGTTGCAACTGTATTCAGTCTCCTCTTTCTGAACAGAACTAAAATCAAGATAATGTATACTAATTTAATTTCCAATTTTCCAGTTGGAAAATCATCACAAATAACAGGTAATATTTACTGAAACTTACTATGTATTAGAATTGTTTTAAGTGCTTCAAATTCATCTTTTCTTTCAATTATGTCAAAGGCCTAGTGAGGTAGGCGCTATTATTATCCTGATTTTAGAAGTAAGGCAATGGAGACACACCAAGATAAATAAATTGCCCAAGGTCAAATAGCTACTAAGTGATGAAGTCAACACTTGACCTCTTGGGTCTATTGAGCTGAAGATCAGGTTGAGCTGTGGTTCACCATTGTGATTTCATAATAAAAATCCCATTTGAGCAAATTAAAATAAAATTCAAATAAAATGGAAAAATACCCTACTTAAAATAAAAGTAAGTTGTCTTAAATGCATTATTTATTTGCAAGTAAACAATTAGTTCAATCATAGCTGAGTCTTATTTATTTCGTTAAGATTTTGTAGAATTTATATATAAAACTTTTTTAAAGTTTTCATTTAAATTCCGGTTACTTAACATACAATGTAATATTAGTTTCAGGTGTACAATATAGTGATTCCACACTTCCATAAACACTTGGTTTTCATCACAACAAGTGCACTCCTTAATCCCCATCATCTATTTCACCCATATTCCTACCCACTCCCCTCTGGTAACCATCAATTTGTTCTCTATAGTTAAGAGTCTATTTGTTGGTTTGCCTCTCTCTCTCTCTCTCTCTCTCTCTTCCCCTCTCATTTTTTCCCTTTTTTCATTTGTTTTGTTTCTTAAATTCTACATATGAGTGACATCATATCGTAATTATCTTCCTTTGACTGACTTATTTTGCTTAGCATAATACTCTCTAGCTCCATCCACATCATGGCAAATGACAAGATTTCATTCTTTTTTTTAAGGCTGACTAATATTCAATTGTATGTAATGTGAGAACATATTTGCCAATTACATATCTGATAAAGGGTTAGTATCCAAAATATACTTAAAATTTTTTAATCAAAACAATTTGATATGTTTTGAAAGCTGAAAGTTATATCTATACAGCTTATATCTATATATACACGCATATATGTATATATATTATATATATTTTATTTCAGATTGCTATAATTCAGTCTTTCTTACTAATTCAAATAAACTTTAGCTTGAATTATTCAACCTAAATAGAGTTCTAGTATGCATTGTCCTTCACTTAAAGGGCTCCTTTTCTTTTTTGAGAATAATTTTTTCTTCAACTTTATTGAGATAAAATTGCATATGATAAAATGCATCCACTTTGGAAACACAAT
>NW_027532003.1:45848-52108 GCF_008692635.1 Crocuta crocuta
TGTTTTAACGAATGTGATTCTTGGTAATGTTTTAGCACCAATGGAATATTATCAGTAAGCCATTTTTACTAATAAATAAAATTGCATTTCTATTATTCAGATGTCAATGAAAGCTAACTAGCAATCACATAATAATCATCAAGCATTTTAAGCAACTCATGTCTCCAAAAGACATACAATTGCTCAAATTTTGTATTGCTATTTTCTAGGGAAAGAGTATGCAGGATGCTTCCAGAAGAGAAGGGGCAATAATGTATTCCAAGAGTCTCAAGCTATCTGGCACATAGTAGGCTTTCAACAAGTATTATTTACTGAATGAATAAATGGAATGAAATAGTGATAATAAAAGTAAATGTGAGAAAGTAGTGTGGGAACAAATATAGACACCTTGCCAAAGAGATACATTCAAGGTATTTGAGGGTAAAATCCAGTGACTAGAGATTAATGATGAAGACTTCCCCTAAGTTACCTGTAGAGGCATCTAAATTGGAAGATAGATGTAAAATTATCTCTGAAGATGATGTAATCTTATATGTAGCAAACTCTAAAGATTCCACAAAAACTGCCAGAACTAACAAATTCAGCAAACTAGCAGAATCCAAAAACGATGCTCAAAAATAATGTTCCATTTCCATGCACTAACAATCCAAAATGAAATTAAGAAGCAATTCCATTTACAATAGCATCAAAAAGAATAAAATGTTGAGGAATAAACTTAGTCAAGGAGGCTATAGACTTACAAACTAAAAACTACAAAATGTTGCCAAAAGAAAGTTAAAAGACACAAATAAATGTAAAAAAATCGATCTTTATGAATTAAAGGACAAAATTGTTAAGATGTAAACACTACCCAAAGTGATTTACAGATTTAATGCAGTCCCTCTCAAAATACCAATGAAGTTTTCTGCAGAAAACTTCCATCCTAAATGTCAAATGGAATCTCAGGTGACCACATAATCAAACCAACCTTGAAAAAGAAGAACAAGTGGGGAAGTCTCCCACTTTCTGATTTCAAAACTTAGTACAGAGCTACCATAATTAAAACAATGGTAGTGTCATAAAGACAGACAAATAGACCAGTGGAATAGATTACAGAGCCCCAAAATAAACCCTTGCATATATGGTCAAATTATTTTCAACAGGAGTGCTAAGATCATTCAATGGGGAGGAGACAATCTCTTCAACAAATGGTGTTGGGAAAACGAATATCCACATGTAAAATAATCAAAATGAACCTTTACTTTATACCATATACAAAATCTGAATGAAAATGGATTGAAGACCGATATATAAGAGCTGAAACTGTGATACTTTTTTTTTAATATTTTTATTTATTTCTAGGAGAGAGAGAGACAGCGTGAGCAGGGGAGGGTCAGAGAGAGAGGGAGTCACAGACTCTGAAACAGGCTCCAGGCTCTGAGCCGGCAGTCAGCACAGAGCCCGACGCGGGGCTCAAACCCACGAACCGCTAGATCATGACCTAAGCGAAAGTCGGACGCTTAACCGATTAAGCCACCCAGGCGCCCCTGTGATGCTCTTAAAAGAAAAATCAGAATTTGGCAATGATTTCATAGATATGACACCAGAAAATGGCCAACAAAAGAAACAAATAAGGTTGGAATTCATCAAAGGTAAAAACTTTTGTGCATCAAACAACCCTATCAACAGAGTTAAAAAGCAATCCATGGAATGAGAGAATATATTTTCAAATCATATATCTAAAAAGGGACTGATTCCCAGAATATACAAAGAACTCCTATAACTCAGCAATAAAAACCCAAACAACCCTATTAAAAGTAGGCAAATAACTTGAATAAGCATTTCTTCCAAGAAGATATAAAAAATGGCCAATAAACATATGAAAAGATGATCAATATCACTAATCATTAAGGAAATGAGCACCTTGTATGTAAGTTGTATGTAAGTGATGAATCATGGGACTCTACTGAAACCAATAGCACAATGTATACACTGTATGTTAGCTAACTTAACAATAAATTATATCTAAAAAAACAAAGGAAAATGAAAATCAAAACCACAATATGATGCCACTTCACACCCATTAGGATGGCCATTATCAACAAAAAATAAAAACAACCAACCAACAAACAAAAACACAGAAAATTACAAGTGTTGGTGAGAATGTAGAGAAGTTAGAACTCTTGTATATTGGTGGTGGAATGTAAATGGTGCAGCCACTATAGAAAACAGTATGGCAATGTCTCAAAATATTAAGCATTGAATTACCATATGATCCTAAAATTCCACTTTTGAGTATATACCCAAAAGAAATCAAAGCAAAGACTTGAATAGATATTTGTTCACCTATATTTATAACACCATTATTCACAATAGCTTAAAATTGAACACAACACAAGTGTCCATAGATGGATGAAGGGATAATCAAAATGCCATATACAGTGAAATACACAATGGAATCTTATTCAGTCTTAAAAGAGAAGGAAATTCTGACATGTGCTACAACATGGATAAACCTTAGAGGATGTTATTTTAAGTGAAATTAGCTAGTTATAAAAGGCCAATATAGATTCCATCTATGTGAGGCACCTGGATTTGCCATATTCATAGAAACTGAAAATAGAATGGTAGATGCCAGGGACTAAGAGCAGGGAAGGATGGGGGTTAATGTTTAATGGTTTATGAAGTTTCAGTTGAGGAATATGAAAAAGTTCTGGAGATAGATGGGGATATTTTTGGACCAATGTGAATATACATAATACTATAGAACTGTACTCCTAAAAGTGGTTAAAATCTAAATTTTACCACATTAAAAAATAAATGTTTAAAAGTTACCTTCAGACAAACAGAGAATGGCACAGGAATCAGTTCCAAACTTTACTACCTATTCAGCTATGTGATCTTAGGCAACTGGCTTGTGCAAGATACTTTATTTCTCTGTGAAAGTTTTTCTTTCTTTGTGAAATTAGAACCATATTACCATTTTCCTCATAGGCTGTTTTGGGGATTAAATACGATAATACGAGTTAAGTGTCTAGCATAATGTTTGGGACAAAACTGCTTGTTCTTTTCATCATTGCTCTAGATGAAGTAATCAGAGGCAGGAGGATATCCTGCCATACATACACTTTCCTAAGATGACCTCAAGGAAAATAGAGCATATTCTTTAATGCTAGGAACACTACATAGACTTCAGTCATTATATTCTGAAGACTCTGTGTTGTCTTCTGCCAAAAGCCTGAGGAAAACATTGGCAGATTTTGTTGACTAACTGGATATTGGAAGTACTGAAAAGAAGCTGTCTGCATTCATTATTGAAGAAAATGCTCAATTAGAGATTAGTGGAAAATAATCAATTAGTGAAATATTTTGTTTTATATATCCATGGCCTCTTTGAATTTATGTTAAGAATTCTCAAAATAAAGAAAAGGGGCAATGATGGCTAGATACAGGAGATAAGGGAGATAAAATAAAAATAACTTCAAGTTTTATTCCTGATTAATTGGCAGCTTTAGTTAGTTCTCTGTAGACAGAGATAGGTTCTTCAAAAGGACTACTAAACGTGGTGCTGTGGTGTGCATATTTGTGTCCCTCAAAATTCAGGTTAAATTCCTAATCCCCAAAATAATGGTGTTAGGAGGTGGGGCCTTTGGGAGGTGATTAGGTCATGACGGTAGGTCCCTCATAAATGGGATTAGTGCCCTTATAAAAGAGACACTGGAGATATCCCTTTCCCCTTCTGTCATGTGGGAATACAGCAAGGAATTTGTAGTCTGGAACCCAGTAGAAGGCCTTCACCAGTACCTGACCATGCCAGCCCTCTAATCTTGGACTGCCCTCTTCCAGAAATGTGAGAAATACATTTCTGTTTATGAGCTTCCAAGTAAGTGGTATTTTGTTATAGCAGCCTGAAAAGACTAAAACACTTGGGGATTAAGAGATGACACATGAGAACTTCCCATGGGACAGACAAGTGAGACTAGAGTGCAGGAAAGACTTTGACTTGAGATAAACACCAGAAAGTAATTTCCAATATTTAAGACCTGAAACATCTGAATAGTCAACATTTCTTTGAAGAAAAAAGAGTAAGGCTGCTCAGTATATAATAGTTTAAGATATGCAAAAGGGAAAATAGATTTTTCCATTTAATAGCTGAGAAAGTTATTTCCCCTTCATGAGGAGATTGAACAAGATGAACTTTTGGTTTCCTGTCATCTTTTATTTTTATATTATGAGATTTAGAAAACATGGAGGATGGAACATGTCAATGCCCATGTTAAGGAGAAAGATCACAGGTCCCTGGCTGGCTTAGTTTATAAAGCATGTTACTCTTCATCTCGAGGTTGTGGGTTTGAGCTCCATGTAGTGTGTAGAGATTGTGTAAAACTAAAAGCTTTAAAAAGGGAGAAAGATCATACAATAAAGCAAACATGTAAGATGTGGATACAGGAGTGGGAAAAGAACCATGATAATTTAGGGTTTAAGAGGTGAAGGAAGAAGAGAGTTTGAAGAAGGATAAAGTTAGCTATAAACAGAAGAGAGATACTTTGTGATCTTCTATAAAACATATTCATCTGAGTTCTAAGGGGCAGAAGACAGGTTTTAAGCAGTAAAAAAGTGGTAATTTGGTGAAAAGAATGAGGCAAGAGATGTAGATTATTTTTTGAAAAGATTGTTGTCTGTAATGCTGAAAGAAATCTGGCTTTTGATCATCTCCCCAATCTTAGTTTTCATTTCTCTTTACTCTTATCTCACCTCTTAAAATCTGTTGTGCTGCTTGTATTTTACCACATGTGCCCAGTTTGTTCACACTTGCCATGCTACTTTTGTCTCCTTTCACAATAAGGAGCTTTGCCATAGCTAACACAGTGACTGGAACATGTGACTACTTTATAGATGTTTGTGGAATAGATATAATGATGACTGTGTGATAGTAGAGGAAGGTGAATTTGTACTGTTCTTCAGATGTGCTGATGAATGGACCATTGTTGGCCTATGAGATGGTCTCCATGTTGCCTGGTTCTGAATTTGGTCCTATCCTGGTCAACATTTATATCCCTAATTTCAATGAACAAACAGAATACACATCACTTAATTTACAGGTAACAAAAGCTGTAGTGGTAACTAGATGCTAGATGATAAATGCAAAATTCACAAAGCTCTCAATACCCTTAGGCTAGATGATGAAAGGAGGTACTTTTATATGCACAATATTTGCATATAACTTCAGAGGCTAGAGTGATGGACTAAAAACTAAAGACCAAAAAAATAGTAATAAAAAACAACTTCACAAGGAAATATGTCAAAGCATATATTTAGATGAAAAAATTCAACATGTCATATTTTGGTTGAGAGAGGCTTGAGGTGACAGCAGTCTTTGTACAAATAAATATTCTACTAAATATGTAGTGTCCAGACTGACTGGGCTTGGGCATGTCTACTCTTCTCTGACTGGGTTGTTGGACCTCTCAAGCAGTGGAGTGCTCAGTCATAGATGCCATACTCTAGGACAGACATATGGCAAGGGTAGTGAGGATGGTGAAGGAAACCTGGTTGGGTTGTACCACTTGTTAAGGGTTGAGTTGTGTCTCCCCCTTAAAAATGATATATTGAAGTCCTCATCCCCAATACATCAGAATATGAACTTGTTTGGTAATAGGGTCTTTACAGAGGTAATCAAGTTAAAATGAGGTCATTAGGGTGGACCTCAATGCAATATGACTAGTGTCCTTATAGAAAAGAGAAATTTGAACACAGGTACACATAGAAGGAACATCATGTGAAGAGGCATAGGGAGCATGTCTTGTGAAGATGGGGCATCTTATGCTTCCAAAGGCAAGAGAATTCTGAGGCTTTATAGAAGCTGTGGGGCTTTGGGGTGCCTGCATGGCTCAGTCGGTTGAGTGTCTGACTTCAGCTCAGGTCATGATCACATGGTTTGTGGGTTTGAGCCCCGCGTCGGGCTCTGTGCTGACAGCTCAGAGCCTGGAGCCTGTTTCAGATTCTGTGTCTCCCTCTCTCTCTACCCCTCCCCACTTGTGTTCTGTCTCTCTGTGTCTCAAAAATAAATACAAAACAAACAAACAAACAAACAAACAAAAGAAGCTGTGGGGCTTTATAGAAGCTATAAGATGAGAGAGAGGATCCTTTATCTACAGGATGCTAATGCCTCTATTTCAGTTTCAGAACTGTGAGGCAATAAATTTCTGCATTTTTTAAATAAGGCACCCACTTTGTGATACTTTTGTTATGGCAGTCTTAACAAAACAGAGAAGAATAGT
>NW_027532003.1:52120-53233 GCF_008692635.1 Crocuta crocuta
CTTCATAAAATAAAGAGAAAAGTAAAATCTTTAGTTTCCTGCACTGAAAGTTATTTTTGGCTCAAGGGTGCAAGAAGAGTAAAATTTAAGAACTGATTGCCAGTTAGCACTGAGAATTATTGATTTGTTTGGTTTAATTTTTAATATTTACCTTTTTTTGTATACACTTTTCTTTATTGTATATCCTGTGTTTGTTTCACTGACANCAGCAAGCCAGTGACATCCATGAAATATGTGTTCATCTTGGCAGTCATTCTGGCACTGTACTTGTCTTCTGGGAAAAGGTGTCTGATTGACAGATATTCTTTTGATGTAACCAATGAATGAAATGCCATTGGTAGCCACTAAGCCATTAGTTCTTGACTAATGAATATACCTGACTAACCATTGATTACTGTGAGAATACATAGAGCCTAAGGACCTGGAGGTAGAGTAGGTAGAGATAATGTAACGCCTGTAGCTTCCCTAAGGAATAGAAACTCTGCCCAGGCACCTGGGTGGCTCAGTTGGTTGAGCATCTGACTTCGGCTCAGGTCATGATCTCACAGTTCATAGCTTGTGAGTCCGAGCCTAGTGTGGGGCTCTGTGCTGACAGCTCAGAGCTTGGAGCCTGCTTCGGATTCTGTGTCTCCCTCTCTCTGTCGCTACCCAACTTGCACAATATCTCTCAAAAATAAATACATCTTAAAAAATTAAAAAGAAAAGAATACAAACACTGCAGAATTTGAACATACAAGTAACTCTTAGCCCATTCAAAATAGTCTCGAAGACTAATCTGGGTACTCTGTATTTTTAAAAATGCATACATTTTTAGAGACTGTCAGGGTGTGTCAACAGGAAACAAATCCTATGCAAAGCCATTTCAGTATATAAACTAGTGTGAAAGGTGTAAGAGATGCAAATTACCAATTGTTTTTACCTCAGTGCCTTTCTAGGCCCACCAGAAAACAAACTAAAAGACTTTTTATAGAAATAGTCTCAAGATGCCTCTCGGTTGCAAGGAAAGGTTGGGCCTCAACCATCAGTATGTGCAACAGAGCATGCTATGCAACTTCTTCCGAACTCTTCAACATAGAATAATGCCAACAAGTCCCCAGTCAGGACTTGGGAGTC
>NW_027532003.1:53276-55594 GCF_008692635.1 Crocuta crocuta
CAGGGGGGCTCCCCTGCCACTGGGCCTCCTCTTCCCCCAGCGGGGATTCAGCCACGAATGAAGCTGGGCCCCAGGGTAGGCTCCAGGTATCTGCCCTCTGAGGCCAGGAAATTCTGCTAAAGTAGGCAGTGCAGGCTGTCTACTCCAGGTAGCAGGATGGAGGGAAGTCGAAGGCAGGGTCACCGCAGCAGGGTGCCCAGAGGTCAGGGAAGAGACGCTCTTCTGTATGGGTTGGGAGGTGCGCAGCCAAACCCTGGGCTTGGAGGAGGTGGTTTGAAAGGGCAGGGTCTGTATTTGTGCTATTGGGGTGGGGGGTGTAGATTGCAATCAGCTTAGAAGGGGAGGAGAGACAGGCAGAGTTTGGAGGAAGAGGAGGAGATGCTGGAGGAAGAGCCGGTCGGGAGACGAGTTGCAAGCTGCTTGAGGAACGGAGAAGAAAGGTAAGTTGGATGTGCTGGGGTGGGGCTGGAAAAAAAGGAAAGAAAACACCTCTACAGCCGTTCGCAGGCATTGCACGGTCTGGGGAAGATTATTCATTGGAATGTAGGAAGAAAATATTGGAATATATATTTAATTGTAATCTTAGTAAAAGTTTATATTTTTGTGGAGCGTTATGATGTACTTAATAATTAGTCACTAATACTTGATATAATTTATAAATGAAAAAATACATATATTGGGATATATGTGCTGTGCCTGAATCGCAAGTCCCAGAGACCTCCAAGGAGCCGGCACCGATGCAAATACAAAAGGGTCTTTATTACAAGCTCGAGCAGGGGCTCACCTGCCTACCGGTGTCGTGGCAGCAAGGTGAAGTGAAGAACAATAGCGAACAGGGTTTTTAAGGAGTAAGGGATGGGGGTGTTACAGTACATATAGCATCATCACATAAGCACCAATTACAATTGTACAGCACCCATGGTAACAGTTTTGACCATTCAGTATCTGTGAGGTGTTCATTACTTTTGGTGGGACCCAATCATGACTTTTGAGAATCCTTTGAAAATGACCAATTATGAGGTGAGTTCAAAGGGCCCACGTGGGGTTCAGGCAAGCGGTGAGAAATTGGCTAGTTTGTATAAAATAACTGTCTGCAGTTCCCAGCCTTGACTCAGACCATAGGAATGTTTTTTTGATTAGCTGATTTGAGGGCGGTCTGAGGATGGCTTTAGCCTTGAACAAGCTGAGACTTTTCCTGGAACTGGGGCTACGTGCAGCCCGAGGTTGCTCTTAATGGAGGACTTAATTTTAGGCTCTTCATCCCACCCCCTTCTCTTGTGTATTTGAAGGCCCGATCATGGGTCTTCTGTCGGGTCCCAATTATTAGGGTGGTGGTACTGGGACCTAAGTATTATGGGTTGTATTGCCCCCAGATGTTCTTGCATGAAGGCAAGTAATCTATTTAAATGACAAAATCTCTGATTCACATATTTAAAGATTTGATGAGAGTTCAGTATGATGCAACTGACAAAGAAATTCAGTTATTTTTGTGACATATAATAACTCTATATCAAAACATTAAAACTTTAGGATTTGCATATGTATTTGGGCAGTTAGCATTTACCCATGCAATACAACCTAAGGTTTACTGTTGTACGTAATGTTTTTCCAAGTAATTTAGCATCTCAAATAAAAGGGCCTAAATGGCCAAAAGACCCATTTTTTTTTATTATTTAAATCCTGGGAAGTTTGTTAAAACCTTAGGAAGTTATAAAGTGTATCCTAAATAGGATTACAGATCATTAAAAATCTTAAAACCTTTTTTTAAAAATTTAACCAAAGTGACAATAAAAGATCTTAAAGGCAAATGTAGAAAAACCTAGCTCCTTTAACATTGAGAAGTTTTAATTATGTTTCTTGGCAGTGAAAGGAGAAAACCTTTGTTTACGTTGTCTTATCAAGAGTAGATTTACAATCTAGGAAAACGTTGTTTTGACCAGAGAGAAAAGTAGAGTTTTAACTTTATACCGGTGTACTTTTCAAATTCTATTTATCTTAACTTTAGTTTATCCTGAGCACACATAGAATATTTTTTAAAAATTTCTCTTCACGGACCTTCTACATTTTCTTTTGCCTTTAAATTTTGTCCCAAAACCATTTTTCTCTCAACAACCAGTTTTATTTAGGACAAAATTATTTTCTTTTACTCTTAATAAAAATGTATTTCTGTTTTTTATATC
Source organism: Crocuta crocuta (assembly GCF_008692635.1). Taxonomy (NCBI): domain Eukaryota; kingdom Metazoa; phylum Chordata; class Mammalia; order Carnivora; family Hyaenidae; genus Crocuta; species Crocuta crocuta. Next base: position 55,457 of record NW_027532003.1, read on the forward strand.
TTTTTTGTGTACCTCTCAGTTTCCTACATATAAGATTGTTTTCCTTATTTTCCATTACTTTTAAGTACACTTAGTAGAATTTTAACTTGGGAAACCTTAGTCTCCAATTGAGGACTTAGTAACCAATTGAGAGATGTT
>NW_027532004.1:0-1192 GCF_008692635.1 Crocuta crocuta
GTCAGAGAGAGAGGGAGACGCAGAATCTGAAACAGGCTCCAGGATATGAGCTGTGAGCACAGAGCCCGATGCGAGGCTCAAACCCACAAACCATGAGATCATGACTTGAGCTGAAGTCAGACGCTTAACTGACTGAGCCACCCAGGCGCCCCATCAAACAGAATTTTTAAAAACTATCATAAGGATACTAGCTGTGCTTGAGGAAGCATAGAAGACATGAGGAATGCCCTTACAGCAGATAGAAAAGACCTAAAAACAAATCAGGCTGAAATTTTTTTAATGATGTAACTGAGATGCGAAACTGATGGATATCATGACCTCAAGGCTAAAAGAAGCAGATGAATGAGTAAGTGGCATAAGAGATAAAGGTATGGGGGAAATGAAGCAGGAAAGAAGAGGAAAATTAAAATGTCGCATCACAAGTGTATACTTAGGGAACACACCAACTACGTAAGTGTAAAGACATTCTTTTCAAAGGAGTCCCAGAAGAAGAAGAGAGGGAGAAAAGGGAAGAAGTTTTATCTGAGTGACTTATAGTGGAAAATTTCCACAGACTGGGTAGGAAACAGACGTCCACATCTAGGAGGCATGGAGAGCTTCCATCAAAATCAACAAAAGCATGACAACAATGAGACATATCACACTAAAAGTGGCAAAATATACAGATAAAGAAAAACCCTAACAACAGCACAGCGAAAGAATTTGTTAACTAATAATGGAAGATAAAAGAAGATTGTGGTAGGTCTCTCCACAGAAACCTTCAGGCAAGAAGGGAGGGGCATGACAACCTCCACATGCTCAACTGAAAAATATACAGCCAAGAATACTTTACCTAGTAAGATTGTCATTCAGATAGAAGGAAAAGTAGACTTTCTCAGACAAATAAAAACCAAAGGAGTTCATGGTCTCTAAACTAGCCCTGCAAGAAATATTAAAGGGGATTCTGTGAGTGGGAAAGGGAGATTAAAAGCAACAAAGACTAGGAAAAAAAGAGAGAGAGAAAATCTCCAGAAAAAATGACTTTAGTGGTAACACAAAGGCACTAAGTTTATATCTATCAATAATCACTGTGAATGTAAATGGGCAAAACGCTCCAATCAAAAGACATAGGGTATCAAAACGGATTAAAAAAAAACAAAACAAGAGGTACTATATCTGTTTTGAGCAGTTCTTTAGCTGTCGTTTCTTCCTG
>NW_027532005.1:0-5661 GCF_008692635.1 Crocuta crocuta
GATTAGCATTGAATGAAAACCTCAGGCATTGAGGATCCAGAAGACACGTACTGGTAGACAACATTTCACACGTGCTGTCATAGTTTGATGCTAGAGGAATTCAGTGCATCCTGGTTAACTCCACAGAGAAAGGATTCCTAGATGCCTACGCTTGGTCCCCTCTGGACTTCCCTCCGTGCACCTTTTCTCTGTGCTGATTTGCCTTCGTATCCTTTCAGCATAAGAAACCACAGGCATCAGGACGACTATATGCTGAGTCCTGTGAGTTCTGCTAGTGAAGGATCCCATCTGGGTGTCACTGGGGTGCCTCTAACACAACTGCATTATACGAAATTTCTATTATTTGGGGGGATGTTTTATCACGCCAGTCAGATGGCATTTCGCAGATTACCTTTCCTTGAATCTGTATTTCTTGGTATTTGCCTTGAAAATTCCTATATTCCCATATATCCATTTGAAGAAAGGTATAAAAGGAAGAGATGAAATAGTGACGTCAGAAAACACACAACAAGCAACAATCCTACTTTTAATTAAAACACAAGAATCCTGAGGACTGCCAATATGTTCTACAGTATTGATCAAAACACTTAATGTTCTCCACTTAAACAGAGCTTCATNCAATCCTACTTTTAATTAAAAAACAAGAATCCTGAGGACTGCCAGTATGTTCTACAGTGTTGATCAAAACACTTAATGTTCTCCACTTAAATAGAGCTTCATTCATTTTTCTAGGAGTTATGAATCAAGAAAGTAACAGTGATAATTATAGGAAAAACAAAACTAGTATAATAATATACTGCTGATTCTAGTTCTCGGTTTCTTTGTCTTCATATCTCATCAAATGAAAAAATACAGTTCACCTAGGAAAGGCAGTTGTTGACAAAATAATCAAAAAGTCAAAGATATTGCAACCAAAATGTGAGATGAATTATCCACTCCACCCTGAAAATAGCAGATTTGATCATGGAAGATCAAGAGACCTCATTTGTGGGCGAAAGCAAAGTGAGTTATCTTCTATAAAAATAGTTCCACAGTTGGCATTCTAATTGGTAATTATTCTTGGGAAGCCAGAGTTTCACAATGTCTGGAAAAACTATCAAAGCATTTCACATTAAAACTGTACCAGATAAAAATTTCTACGTGACAATCCAGAACAATGCTTTCAATCTGGACAGGTCATCATCACTAACACGGTCACTTTGGTACACGTATAAAGACATCTGACATAAGAAACAAATAAAATAGGAGATAAACAAACATACATATGAATTCATATACACATGAATGAAATACTTTTAAGCAGGGCCCCTGGGTGGCTCAGTTGGTTGAGCAACCCATTTTGGCTCAGTTCATGATCTCACAGTTTGTGAGTTCGAGCCCCGAGTCAGACTCTGTGCTGACAGCTCAGAGCCTGGCGCCTGGCTTTGGATTCCGTGTCTCCCTCTCTCTCTCTGCCCCTCACCCACTTGCGCTCGGTCTCTCTCTGTCTCTCAAAAAGAAATAAATGTAAATGAATGTAATAAATAAATATATAGAAGTAAAAAATTTGAAGCAAAACGAATGAGAAAGGCATAAGGCCTAGAAAACAAAGTTTTTGTGAACTGAATAAATGGAGCCTCCTGACTTTTCACTACGGACAGGTGTAAATTTCATCATGGACTAACACGAGGCTAAGAACACAAGAGCTTCCTTCGCCTCCCCGTCTCTTCATGTGGCTTCCTTCGGACTCTCCTCCATGTGAGGGTTCAGCAAACTACGGCCACAGGCCAAATCCAAACTGCCATCTGGTTCTGTAACTACAGTGTTATTGCAGCACGGTCACATGTCTTCACTTCCATATCAATACGGCTGCTTTCACACTACAATGGCAAAGCTGAGAGACCACATCGTCTAAAGTAGTCACTGGCCCTTAAGGAAAAACCTTGGCGGATTCCTATTTGATGCCATAATCAGAGTGTCCTCACTCAGATCTCATCGTATTACTCGTCTGCTTCAAACTCACCAAAAGCCCTGCATCAAACACTGCTGGCTCCCTCCCTAAGAGCCACTCTACATAGTCTTCATTCTTGCTAGAGAGTCCCAGCTCCATTGGTCCCCGTCCAGAAAGCACGTGGCCTCGCCCCAGCTTCCAACAGAAAAAGCATTATTCGAAGCTAATCCCAGTACCTGATTTCCCAGGGACTACTTCAGGAAGGAGCATGTCATGGAACCTTGGCTTTCGAATGTCAGAGGAAGTCTCCTGCAAGCCTCTTCCTAGGGAAAAGAAACACAGAAAGATAAACAGTCCTTCCAGCCATCGGGCATTGTCATGTGACAATATGATGCCTGGAGCTGCTGCTGCTAATTAGCCAACCAGGAAAGGAGAACTAAAAATACCACCAACTCCAAATTGAACAAGAGACACCTGGAATCCTGCGGACATCACTGAACCGTCAACACCATTCTGGTTCCTACTGTTTCAGTCCCTGGTATAAGTCACCGATTATTTGCCACTAAAAGCATTCTACCTGATAACTTTCCCAAGGCCTACAGGGTAAGAGCTAGTCCCTTCTACAGCACTGAAAAGCTTTCAGAAGCTCTTCTAGGCTAAGCATTCACCTCATTCCCAACCATTCCCTTAGCACACTTTGGGTACCAGCAAAACCCAACTGCTCAGAAATCTGCAGTGTTCACGCGTACACCTCAGCCCTTGCACTGCTGTTTCCTCCACCAAACATGTCATCACGATAGATGTTCCTCCTGCCAAACATCAGCATTCTGCCTCCTGACCTGGCAAACGTCCTCCTCACTCTGCATACTTGCCTCAGACTCTACCCAGGCTATCTATACAAAACAACGTCCCTGCCATTACTGCCCACTCGCTAAGTTTTGCGGTTCTTCTTAGTTGCCATTGGTTCACAGTACCAGGAAAGTACTGTAGAATTCCCGGGTTGAAGGACAGTTCAGTTTTCAATGAGACACATCAGTATGTCTCACTAATATTTCCTCAGTAGAATCCATGTGTAAAAATGATATAAAAGATCCATTTGGATAGCAATGCAAGTTGTTATTAGACTTTTACGGAGGAAACATTTAAAACATACTAACTTGAAAACCTTTTTGTCGTGGGGCACCTGGGTGGCTCCGTTGGTTAAACATGTGACCTTGGCTCGGGGCACGATGTCGTGGTTCATGAGTTCAAGCCCCACATCGGGCTCTGTGACGCCAGGAGTGGAGTCTGCATTCAGTCCTCTGTGTACCTCCTCCTGCCCCTCTCCTGCTCACACTCTCTCTCCTCCCCTCTCAAAAGTAAACACACATTTTACAAAATATCTTTTTCTTATTTACACAAAGATATCCTGTGGCATTTTAGGGATGGCCACTAAACTACTCAGTTTCCTTTCACACAATACTGTCTCATATATTCAATTACCTACAATTAACTTCTTAAATAATTCTGAATAGGAGACTAGGAAGAAAAAGTTAAGAAAGAAAAATTCAGATCCAATGTACATATTGGTGTGGTGTTTTTCTTCATCTTTCTTTCATCATCAAAGTGTCCTTCCTCTGACTTTACCTATGGTAGGACAACCAAGAGCAATTCACTCCATAAAGTCTTACCTGGATGGCTACTTTGCGAAGACTTTTTGGGTGTCTTTTCTTCTGTATAACTGGATATTGGTTGGTGATCCCTATGTGTAAGAAAGGGTGATCAAGAATAGTACTCTGTTAATACTGATATGAAAAACATTTGCGAAAGATATCAAATTCTTAGGGCATTTCAAATAACATCACAGCTAATATCAAAACTTGAATTACCCCATAGGCTTCAAATTGGTACGTTCTGTAAACTTTTCATTAAGTACGTATTAGAGAAGAATAAAAGAGTAAGACGAACCAGACATGAATTGAGGGCATTATAGCTTAGTCCAATTAGAATTAGCATGGTCTACTGGAAAGTGGTTTGAACTCCAAAGCCCTAGCTCTAGAACCAACAGCTATGGGTTTATGGATAAGCCACTTCTCTTTGGCTCAAAGTCTTCCTCTATCAAACAAGTATCATACTGCCTTATTTTACAAGGTTGATAAGAGGATTGCATGAGATATTACACCCAAAACATGGCCTCTCAGGCAAGGTGGTACCCCTTCCTCTGGGAAAAACAACAGGAGACTTTCCATGACCTACGAAAAGACGCCCCGCAGGATGTAACGCAGGGGACGGGCACACCTGGGGAGCTCAGTCGGTGAAGCATCCAACTCTTGACTTCAGCGTGGGTGTTGAACTCAGGGCCGTGAATTAAGCCCCACGATAAAAAAAAGAAAGAAAGAAAGCAGCAGGGGTAGAGATCTACTAACAAAGGGGAAAGGAAAAGTCTGATCTCTTCCTGGAGCATCATTTGAACCTCCCTGACAGCTTAGAGCGGGCCCAACAGGTTAGTTGGGATGTTTCTTCCGGCAGAAAAGGCAAACAAGATCCTCAAAGGGGATCTGGCAATGGGAGCCTCAGCTAACATATGGGTTCCACGGAAGGTCTCTGAGTGTGTCGGGAAAGGGGTGTGTGGCTACAGCCAGGAGGCCCAGCTGCCAGAACAGGGTGCTGGTGCTCTGGGATAGCCTCTGACCATATGGGCATGTGCAGTGAACTCAAACAAGTTGTAACTTGAAGTCTAAGTGTGGATCACCATGAAGACTGAAAAATCTGGATCAGCAAGGGCATCCCGGGAGCAAAGGTCAATCATGACCAGACTGCAGAACCGGTTGCAACAGCAATGCTGCAGCAACGGGATCAACGGAAACAGCAGAATGAGTACAGTGGCCTTTTTCCTCCAAATGACTGTGAGACAGGACGGTCTCAAAGAGCATCTTAGGGCGCTCCTTAGGTTCCCGGACAATTCAAGGGACAGAGCACAGGAGGGAGCTCTAAAGAAAACTACAGTGGTTTCTACAAATCTGAACATTTCAAGACCTACGTAACGAGTGAGAAAACACAGACATGTCACATTATTTGTACCCCACGCATAGGGGTTACACTTGCAATGAAACGGATAAGGTTAGGATCCTGAAGGATGAAGGTCTCAAGAGTCCCGAGATAATGAATCCTGAACCCATTCCTCCTTCTAACGAGTCTAGTCTTTTGCTTGATTGCTGGCTAATGCTGTAGACTAACTCACTGACGTTCCCAAACTGCCTGAACCAAACTATGAAACCCCATCTGTTCCATACGAAGTAACAATTAAATTATTTGAAGACTCCGTTTCGTAATCTCGAGCATTTTCATAGAAATACATACGAAAACCATTAACAAGAGCATATTCATCTGCACCCCACCCATATATATCTTGCTTAAGAAGAAGCCTGACTATATTTGCTGACTTCCTAGTTCCAAAATACATGACAGCTGTTCTAAAATAACAGAGAGAGAACTTCCCTCTTGGGAATTTAGAGTCACTGAAACAGCCCATCTGATATATTTTATCACGTAACTATCTTGCCTATCTGTACAGAAGTGACCACATAAATGTCGAAGTGTTCATCTTTGTAAATGATCTCCAAGGCTCAAATGAAGGGACCAAAAGGAAGCTTCTTGTCCCACTCGGGACATGGATGATAGATGTTGCTAATTTAAAGTCCTTTGACGAGGGGCGCCTGGGTGGCTTAGTCGGTTAAGCGTCCGACATTCGC
>NW_027532006.1:0-793 GCF_008692635.1 Crocuta crocuta
TTTGCTCTTGATTCCCTTGCCTTTGTGGATGTGTCAAGTAAGAAATGGTGAGGTCGAGGTCAACGAGGTTGTTTCCTGCTTTCTCCTCTAGGGTTTTGATGGTTTCTTGTTTCACATTCAGGTCCTTTATCCATTTTGAGTTTATTTTTGTGTATGGTGTGAGAAAATGATCTAGTTTCATTCTTCTGCATGTTGCTGTCCAGTTCTCCCAGCACCATCTGTNCCATCTGTAAAAGAGGTTGTCTTTTTTCCATTGAATATTCTTTCCGCTTTGTCAAATATTAGTTAGCCCTACATTTGTGGGTCCAATTCTGAGTTCTCTATTCTATTCCATTGGTCTATGTGTCTGTTTTTGTGCCAATACCGTACTGTCTTGATGATGACAGCTTTGTAGTAGAGGCTAAAGTCCGGGATGGTGAAGCGTCCCGTTTTGGTTTTCTTCTTCAATATTACTTTGGCTATTCAGGGTGTTTTGAGGTTCCATACAAATTTTAGGATAGTTTGTTCTAGTTTTGAGAAGTATGCTGGTGCAATTTTGATTGGGATTGCATTGGATGTGTAGATTGCTTTCGGGAGTAATGACATTTTAACATATTTATTCTTCCAAGCCATAAGCATGGAATGTTTTTCCATTTCTTTGTGTCGTCTTCAATTTCCTTCATAAGTTTTCTATAGTTTTCCTCATACAGATCTCCTATATCTTTGGTTAGGTTTATTCCCAGGTATTTTATGATTTGTTTTGTGCAACTGTGAATGGGACCAGTTTCTTGATTTCTCTTTCTGTTGCTTCATT
>NW_027532007.1:0-504 GCF_008692635.1 Crocuta crocuta
CTTTTTCTGCATCTATTGACAGGATCATACGGTTTTTATCTTTTCATTTATTGACGTGATGTATCACATTGTTTGATTTGCGAATGTTGAACCAGCCCTGTAACCCAGGAATGAATCCCACTTGATCTTGGTATATGATTCTTTTTATGTGCTGCTGGATTCGATTTGCAAGGATCTTGTTGAAGATTTTTGCATCCCTATTCATCAAGGATATTGGCCTATAGTTCTCTTTTTTTGCTGGATCTCTGTCTGGCTTGGGAATCAGAGTGATGCTGGCTTCATAAAATGAGCCCGGGAGATTTCCTTCGATTTCTATTTTTTGGAATAGCTTGAGAAGAATTGNAATTTGGATTAATTCTGTTTTAAATGTCTGGTAGAATTCCCCAGGGAAGCCATCAGGTCCAGGGCTCTTATTTGTTGGGAGATTTTTTATAATGATTCGATTTCCTCACTCATTATGGATCTGTTCAGGTTTTCTATTTCTTCCCGTGTGAATTATGGTAG